>NW_024412411.1:18433225-18492055 GCF_014898765.1 Herpailurus yagouaroundi | reverse complement strand
AAAAAAAAAAAAAAATGAACGACAATGTAAGCCCCACATGGGAGGGAATTTTGCCTGTTTTGTGCACTGCTGAATAGTACCTAGGTTATAATAAATGCTCAATAAATATTTGTGAAATGAATGAATAAACTCCTTTAAGGAAAAAGCAAGAAAGGCCTTAGCTCATCCATCAGTTACCTCTGCCTATCACTGTCTTTGATTAGAAGATTTCACAACTCTGTAGAGATTGAGGTTAATTTGTAGAAACAACACATCGACTGAAACACCCACTCTGTCTAGTGAATATTTAGTTCATTCCTTCAGAGTGGAAGAAACAAGTTTTTCTGCTATTGAGTACTGTACTTTCATTCCAGCATTCTGTTTTTGTATCATTGAATTTTCCTTTGAACCATCTTAAACTCTTTTGCGGCTTCCTTATTAATGAATTAAATGAAATATTTGACACATGTTCATTTTATATCTGTAGGAGAATTATGGTTTTACTTTAAAAAATCATCCTTTAGCATTTTTGGAAGTTCCATTGAGATGTGCAATAGATTCACCTCACAGAACCAGGTGTGGGTAGCATAAACCCAGACATGTCTTCTTTTGGCTCTGAGGTAAATCAGAAGCAGTGACAGAATTTTAACTCTGCTGATGATCTTTATCTCCAACTTTTTAAAAATTATACTTCATCTTTTTTTAAGTAAGCTCTATGCCCATCGTGGGACCTGAACTCATGACCCGTGATCAAAAGTCTCATGCTCTACTGATTAAGCCAGCCAGGTGCCCCTCTAGCTTTTTTTATTATTAAGTTTTTTTTTTTTTTTTTTTTTTTTTTTTTTTAATTCCAGTATAGTTAACATATGGTGGTATATTAGCTTCAGGCATACAATATACAGTGATTTAACAATTCTGTACATTACTTGGTGTTCATCATGATGAGTGTACTCTTTAACCCCATCACCTGTTTCATCCATTCTCCCTAAACTACCTCCCCTCTGGTAACTATCAGTTTGTTCTCTATAGTTAAGTCTGTTCCTTGGTTTGTCTCTTTTTTGTGCATCTCTAACTATATACTCTTTTTCCTACTGATTTCATGTTTTGGGTTTTTTTGTACGTGTTTTTTAAAAATGTATTTATTTAAATTCAAGTTACTTAATATACTGTATAGTATTCGTTTCAGGATTTCAGGAGTAGAACCCATTGATTCATCACTTGCATATAACACCCAGTGCTCATCCCAACAAGTGCCCTCCTTAATGCCCGTCATCCGTTTAGCCCATCCTCTCACCCATCTCCCCCTCCAGGAATGTGGTTTCATGTCTTGTCACTTGGTAATCTCTGTAAATGGATTAATAGATTGTCAAGGGCTCTTCTGGGTGAGAAATGACAGAGAATCTAGATGGCTTATCTGAGTGAAAAACGACGTTGAATATCTGTAAATAGATTGTCAAGAACTCTTCTGGGTGAAAAATGACAGATTTTTATTTGTGTATTTGTTCATTTTGAGCTCAAATCAATTAATAATTTTGTGCCCATGGTGAAAACAGCTTTTTGATATCTAGACAAGGGGATTTGTATGCTTCTGATTTACTCTTGAACTACAATTATAGAACTGAAGCTGTAGGTTTTCTGTGTTCTCTGTGTCATCATGTTTCTGTTTCTAAATCAGAAAGGCCTTTGTTGGGGCACCTGGATAGCTTAGTTGGTTGAGTGTCTGACTTTTGATTTTGGCTCAGGTCTTGATCCTTAGTCATGAGATCAAGGCCTGCATCAGGCTCCATGCTGAGAATGGAGCCTGTTTGAGATTCTCTCTCTCTCCCTCTGCCCTTCTTCCCTGCTCACACTCAATAAACAAACAAACAGCCTTTATCTTTCATTGCGTATGTTAGGTTTTCCTGCTGCTGTTAAGGTATTAATAAATTAGATAAACTCTCTTATATTAAAGTAACGCTGCTCTAAGTTATAAAGATAAATAAGCACTTAAAGTATTTCTAAAATTCCCATAAAATAAAATATTAAACTTCTAATACCTTAAAAGTTCTGGAGAAAAATTCTTACAAAAACTAAAAACCACTAAGAATCCAATTTCACATTTTATCGTAACGTGTTACCAAACAAGACTGATTTTATTAAAAAGAGCTATATGTTCTCTGATTTATCAGTGTTCTATCTCCCTTTCTTTTTCAGGCAAATCAAACTACTTCAAGTTGTAATCATGCCATGTTGTTTCACAACTCTACCCAAGATGATCTCTTTAAACTGCAATTTCCTGCCTGCCTTGATCCAGTGTTCAACTTAACCTTTCTGTATAACTTAAGCTCAAAGAACAAACATTCTGTGATCACTCCTCTACAATAGTGCATGTGAGAATGATAATGCATTGAGCCTTACCATAGTTATGTGCTTACCCTACGTAGTAGGTGACCAATATATGTTACCCTCCTTTGTCTCCTGTCTTGTACTCCTTCCCTTAAAGCAACTTTCAAAATGTTATACATTTGAAATACTGGGTTATCTCAAACATTGTTCTAAAATTTAAGGTGAAAAAGGAAGTTAAATGTTAAACACTAAACTCAAATTTAGTCATGTTTAAGACTTTATAAAACAAATGTTCTGATACCACTATAAGAATAATAATTCAGTACATCACTCTGTAAGTACTTCTTTTTTTCAATTTTTAAAAAATGTTTATATATTGATTTTGAGAGAGGAAGAGACAGCATGAGCTAATGGGGAGGGGCAGAGAGAGAATCCCAAGCAGGCTCCACACCTAGCACAGAGCTCAAGGCGGGGCTCATTCTCTCAAACTGTGAGATCATGACCTGAGCCAAAATCCAATGTTGGAGCCACCCAAGCACCCCTGTAAGTATCAATTGTTCACTATGAAAAATGAGAAAAAGACAAGCAAAAGCTACCTGGCAGAACAGTTATCTTGACATTTTTCCATTAAACATATAAAACTTTTCCAGTCTATTAAAGTAATATAAAATTACCTGAAGGAATCATGCCCTGCAAAGCCAGGCCCAATGTTGTAATCCACATTAAGACTTCCCTTCCAGCTGTCATCTGGTGGAGCAGTTCCTCCCATGTGACTGTCGAGAGAAAATGAAAATGACAGAAAGAAGGCTGACGTCACAGTTTCTTAGAAGAAATCATGAAGTCTGACAATGAGATATTTCATCATACATTTAACAAATATTTATTGAGCTAGGTGCTGCTAACGTTCCCTCTCCTTGGGGAACTGACATTTTACCGAGAAAGCCATAATTGAGATAAGGTATTTAATATGTTTGTGATAAGACAGCTTAAGGAAAAAGATAGGGAGAGGAAATGAGAAGCATCGGCCTCTTTACTTTTGACTAGTGAAGACTTAAGATTAAGAAATACTGAAAGTACTGACTTCAGCTCAGGTCATGATCTGATGATTTGTGAATTCGAGACCCACCACAGGCTCTGGGCTGACAGCCTGGAGCCTAGAGCCTGCTTCGGATTCTGTGTCTTTCTCTGCCCCTCCCCCACTCGTGCTTGAAAATAAACAAACATTAAAGATTTTTTTTTTAAGAAATACTGAAAATAGGAAATTCATGACTGTGTTAAGGAGAATAAATTAATTTCTAGAGGCGCTGATTATCTAGTAGGTACTCATAAAGCAATCACTAATTGTATTGGTATAGACATCTTAAAAAAAAAAGTCTGGATGTTTGTAAAAGAACATCAGTAACAGAATGCAAGAATAGTAAACATTAATTAAATATTTACTATATTCTAGATACTTCATGTACTTGATCTCATCTCCTCCTAAAAACTCTATCAGGGAGAAACAATTACTATCCTCATTTCACAGACAAGGAAACTGAATCAGAGAAAGATTAAGTAGCTGGTCCAAGTTCACAAATCTAATAAGTAGTGGACATTATAATATTTTTAAAATACAGGCCAGGTATAAACATCAAATTAATACCTAAGAAAATCCAACTACTTGAAAAATTTCCAATCAGTATTTTTCTATCTTTGGACAGTTTTGCACTTGAGACTTTCATTTGTAGCAAACTAATAGTTTCTTGCCATTTCTTGCTGTGCTGTGTTATTCCTACTTCAGGAGAATCTTGACACAAGACTTTTCTTTTTTTTAACTCATTTTCCTACTTTGTTTCCTGAATTTTTACTTAACAAAATTTTAGTGAGATATAAGTGACACATAACATTGGTTTCAGGTGTACAACCAGACTTAACTTTCAACATAATTAGATTACATTGATTTTAGATGAGAAAATGGACATAATAGTACAAAATATCTTAATCTCCTATCCAATTAAAAAAACATACCGTAACAATACTTCTGCATCGTTATACCCAATAGGATGTACAGGGATCTTGGGGATTCCCACTCCTTCTTTGACATCAAGTCTAAAAGTGTACTCTGCAGAAATCAATAAGGTAAATTGAAAATAATTGAAGAATCTGAGCCAAGGGTATAAAGAGATTTCTTTTATTACTATTGCAGATCTATTACATGTTTGAAGTTATATCAAAAACTGAAAGTTCCCCCCAAGCCAATGATTGTTTTACCTAACATGGCCTATTTTATTCAACAGTAAGAAACTAAATCATTTCTATTTTAATGTAAAATCAACCATTGGGATTAAACATTTCCAAATTTGTTTTGACACTTCATGTATTTCTCTTGAATTTTAGAAGAGTATTTTATTTCTTCAAGGATATCTTGAATCCTTCTTAAAGAAGCCTCAGTTAACCAATTGCCTGGAAAATGTGTCCCAAATTCTGAAACTAGATATAACTGAAAAAAAAATTAAAGGGAACTTATGAGATCTTGGGAATAATAAAGATCCTATTCAAATAGTAATACAATATTCTCTTTAAAGGAAGACTGAAACCTATGGTCAGACTTACAACCTCACTGGGACTTTGGCTTTCAGCCAAAATAGTTGTACAGCACCAAACACCCATCTTAGAAACAAAGGAAGGTTTCAATCAAATGACATCAGATTCCACCTTGACAAACTAGAAAAGAAGAGCAAATGAGGGAAAAATAAGCAGGGAAAGGACATAATAAAGATCAGAGCAGAAAAGTAAGAAATATGAAATAGAAAAATGGTAGCAATTATTAATAAAATCCAAAGCTGGTGCTTTGAGAATATCAATAAAGCTGATTAATCTTTAGCAAGACAGTTCAGGAAAAAAAGAAAAAAAAATTGCCACAATCAGGAATAAAGAACAGCATACTTGTACATGTATGTACACACACACACAGACTGAGAAGATTATGAACAACTCTATTAAATTTAACAACTTAGATGAAATGGACAAAATCCTTAGGAGACAAACTACCAAAGCTCACTCAAGAATAAATGGACAACCTAACTAGCCACATATCTGTTTAAAAAATTGAATCTGTAGTTAAAAACATTCCTAAAAAACAAAACTTCAGGCCCAGATATATTTTCTAGGGAATTCTACTGAATGTTTACAGGCAAAAATCAAACCCATTCTATATAAACTCCTATTTAAAAAAAGATGAAATAGTTCCCAACTCATCCCATGAGGCCAACATTACTCTGAAACCAAAATGAGATAGAAATACACAAGAAAATAAATCCATAGGCCAATACTCCTCATGAAAGATATTCTTAACAAAAGGATAATGCACTGTGTTCAAGCAGAGTTTATCCCAGGATGACAGGGTTGGTTTAACATTCAAAAGTTTACGAGTATAACTTAACAAAATTAATAGAACTTATTATCATCTCAAGACTCGGTAAAAGCATTTGACAAAATCCATTGTACATTCCTAGGTAAATGTGCTAAGATAAAGGCTCTTAGCACATTAGAAGTAAACTTCCTGACAAACCTGACAACTTCTGTCAACCTGACAAAAAACATCTATAAAAAATACCTACAGCAATATCAGACTTAAGAAGAAAACACTGGATTTTTTTTCTCCTTGAGGCAGGAACAAAGGGAATGATATCTCCTCTAAACAACTTTCTTCAGCAGTGTAGGAGAGGTACTAGCCAGTATACTAAAAAGCAAAAGGCATCCATACTGGAAACAAAGAAATAAAGTGTATTCTCAGAAAACATGATCATCTGTGTAAAGACTGATAGTATCTACAGAAATCTGCTAGAACTACTAAGTTTAACAAGTTTGCAGGACACAAGATCAATGTATTTCTTCTACAAATACAAAGCATTTCTATTTACTAGCAATAAGTGTATGGACATTGAAATTTAAAATATGTTTTTAAAAGGCATAAAACTAGAAAATGCATATGGATAAATGTGAAAGACAGGATCTGTACAATAAAACTACAAACATGCTGAGATAAATTAAATAATACCTAAGTAATCGAAGAGTTGTGTCATGTGCACAGATCAAAATATTTAGTATCTTCTAAAATGTCAATTCTACCCAAACTGACATATAGATTTAATTCAATCTCAAATTCCCAGGAGCGTTTTCAGTGGAAATAAGCTTGTTCTAAAATTCACATGGAAAGGACCTAGAATGGCCCCAAAACTTTGGGGGGAAAAAAAAAAGTAAGTTGGAGGATTCTCTATTAGAATGTAAAATCAAAAAGACTGACCGAACTAAATGTAGCAAGGGTATAGTAACTGGAATACTCACACACTGATGCTAAGGTGTAAAATGGTACAACCACTTTGGAAAACAATTTGAAAATTTCTTCAAAGGTTAAATATCCATCATATTATCCAGCCATTGCATTTCTATAGATTTATCCATGAGAACTAAAAGCATATGTACATGTAAAGACTTCTATACAACTGTTCATAGTAGCTTTATATACAGGAATCCCCAAACTAAAAACAATCCAAATATCCATCAACAAATAAATGAATAAACAAGCTATAGTGTATTCAGTGAAATACTACATAGCATAAAAAAGAATGAAATATTGACACAGATGTAAATGTGGATGGATCTCAAAATAATTATGCCGACAGAAAGCAAATCAGTGATTGCCTAGGAATTGGCAAGGAGTGGGTGAGGAAGGGTTGAGAGGAAAGCATTACAAAGAGATGAGTGAAAACTCTGGGATAATGGATCTGTTCATTATCTTAATTGTGGAGGTAGTTACACAGATGTCAAAACGTTTTACATTTTACATATGAAACAACATCAAAAACTTATTGGTATTTAAAAAAAATACAAATGTATCATCTAAAGAAGGATAAAATCAGTAAGCAATTCAGAAAACCAAAGTCCTAGTTTGGTAAAAGCAATGTTACTTTGGGTATGGGGACCTGTGTTTCTGGACCTCTATTAAAAGTAGAGAGAGGGGTACCTGGGTGGCTCAGTCAGTTAAGCGTCCAGCTTCAGCTCAGGTCATGATCTAACAGTTCGTGGGTTCAAGCCCCACGTTGGGCTCTGTGCTGATAGCCCAGAACCTGGAGCCTGTTTTGGATTCTGTGTCTATGTCTCTCTCTGCCCCTCCCCTGCTCTCACTCTGTCACTATGTCTCTCAAAAATAAATAAACATTAAAAAAAAATTTTTTTTTTAAAGTAGAGATAAATTGAGGTGCCTGGGTGGCTCAGTAGGTTGAGCAGCTGACTTTGGCTCAGGTCATGATCTCTGAGCTCATGATCTTCATGAGCTTGAGCCCCCCATTGGGCTCTCTGCTGACAGCTTGGAGCCTGGAGCCTGATTTAGATTCTGTGTCTCCCTCCCTCTCTCTCTGCCCCTCCCCTGCTCGTGCCCCATCTCTCTCAAAAAAAAAAAAAAAAAAAAAAAAAATTTAAAGAGAAATTCAACCACCCTTCCCTCTCCATGTCCACACCTCATGGAAATTTGAAACAAAAGTAACACAAGGGAGGGGGCCTGGGTGGCTCAGTCAGTTGAGTGCCAACTTTGGCTTGGGTCATGATCTCATGGTTCGTGGGTTCAAGCCCCACGTCGGGCTCTGTGCTGACAGCTCAGAGCCTGGAGCCTGCTTCGGATTCTGTGTCTCTCTCTCTGCTCTCCCCCCACCCCCCCCCCACTGCTCTCCCAAAAATAAACAAACATTAAAAAAATAAAAATAAAAAAATAAAAAAATAAGTAATACGAGGGAAAGGTTTTTGAATTCCTAGCAACAGTAATCCAAAACATTACAATTACATACAGTTTTAAGGTTATCCTATAGATTTTTGCTTTTATGTCTTCTAAAAGGGCAAGTAATATTTTTGTAAAAATAGGTGGACCATGACAGGCCCATCCATTACCTTTAGCTGGATAGCCTGGAGTGAGCGGGTCACCAGCACCATTCAAATTTAACACATTCCCTCTCTGCACTGCAGTTCCAGGAAGGTTCCATCCTTTAGGATATGGCTGTACCCCAGGGGCAAAGTAGTCAGCTGGATCGGAGTACAAGATGATGCCTATGGCTCCTGCTAACATGGCATTTTTAACCTGCAGGGGCAGTGTGCAATCCATAAAGTAGTACTGGCAAATTAATTCATCTAAGTGAAAATCAATTTAATAATGTAAGGAAACTTAAGGCACTGCTTTCTGTCATGCTGTTACACATTCAATCCTTTATGTCTTGAATACAATTTCTTCCCTGGGAGAGCAAGCAACTCTCATTTACTCTATACAACTCCAAATAAGTGACTGTCTCTTCTTTTAAACATTCCTATTGTCCCTAAAACCACAAAATTAATGTCTCCCTTCTTTCTGCCTCTTCTATTTTGTACACATCTCTGTTATAGGATGGGCCATAGTATTTTAAATATCTTTAAAATATCTTTCTCCCCTGCTAGACTGAGGGTGGTTTTAGAAAAGGGACCATGTCTTAATTCACTTTTAACTACCCACCCTCCAAGTCTGGCACATCATACAAATATTTGTGGAACTAAATTAATTTAAAGTTCTATACAAAATAGTTGTAGTGTGTGAAAAATTGCCCATCGTGTTCTGTAAACATTTTTTAACAATCCAAACTGACCACAAACAGGAAAACCTTTCCAAGCAAGATTCTGAATTCTCCACTATCAGAAGTATTATAGCAAAAGATAGATAACCATCAGTTTTGATTAACTAAAACACATTCCAATATTCAGAAATCATTCTTACATATGAATGCGAATGAAATCTGTCACAACTTTTTTGAAGGCAATTTGATGATGGCTTTGAAAATTTTGAAAGAACATACATGTTGACTCAGCCATTCAATTTCTAGGAATCTATACAACAAAAGTCTTTACATAAATGTTCAAGTGTTTATGGACAAAGATGTTCACAATGTAATTATTTGTAATAGTAATAAATTCAAGCCAAGCATCTGTCAACACGGGAATGGTTAAACTGCTTATTAAGTCTTATGCATGCATAATACTTATATAAAGTATTATGCACCTATCTAGAATGAGATATTTACTTAATAAGAAGCCAGGTATTTATAATTAGCTAAGTACCAGTCACTATCATAAGTGCTTTCACACAAAATAATTTCATCTCAGTAAGCATTCTAAAGTGAGAGCACTCATTTCACTTTATATACGAGGAAACATTGGCAGAGAAAGGTTAAATAACTTGCTTGCAGTAAAAGATCTAGAAAACAGCCTAGACTAGACCCCATGTAGTATGGATCTAGAGTCCTAGACTCTTAGCCACACGTTATACAACTTTCAATCGTTAGCTTAGAGGAATACCTTTGTATTACAACTGAGTGAAAAAGTAAAGCTACATATACTGTATGATCCTATCTTTATAAAAAAAAATGTATAATATATGTAAAATTAGTACATACAAAAAGATATTTATATTCATATTTCACAGAATTCATATATTCTAAGAAAAGCTGTTAAGACTGATCATGTCTGGGCAAGGAAACTGAGTAATGCAAGGAAGTTTTAATTTTTCAGCTTACATACAAAATTTCCTTCACAATTTTTTGAAAAGTAGATTTTGTTTCTATAATAAAAGTAATTTCCCTTTCTTGATATGGGAGGTTAACAAAAAAAACAGGATTTCCTATGCTACCATGGCCAATAGGGGGGAAAAAACTTTTAATATGTATATTGAGGTAATTCTGGAAAACATGACACAAGCTGATCATTTACATTTACAGGATACATACTATCCTCTTCCCTCTAGAAAAGCAAATGATACAATACTTTATTTCCTCTGAAGATTTTTCCATATCTTGCAATAACAATCTTTCCACTGCAATTGATGTTCATCTCTCTTTCCAGTTTGAAAAAATCTTCAGTACGAGCATAGTTCACATATATAAGATCTCCCTGTAAGGAAAATTAAAAAAAAAAAAAAAATTAAGTATGTAATACTGCTATATTAAAGAGAAAACCAAACAATAAGTTTGCTCCACCATACCACATCATCAAAAGTTAACTTTCATGATTTGGGCTTAATAAACAGATCCATGCTAATTCTGTATAAGTTTTTAGAAAATATTTCAATACTTTGAGAAGTTAAAAAAAAAAAAGCCAATATGTAACACTTTAACCAGTGTGTTCTGTTTTGAAGAGATTATCAGCATACACTGGGCCACAGGAAATAAATGTCATGTTATTTTTAATTTTTTTTTTAATGTTTGTTTTTGAGAGAGAGAGACAAAGACAGAGCGTCAGTGGGGGAGGGGCAGAGAGCGAGAGGGAGACACAGAATCTGAAACTGGCTCCAGGCTCTGAGCTGTCAGCACAGAGCCCCACACGGGGCTCAAACTCAGGAACAGCGAGATCATGACCTAGGCTGAAGTTGGACCCTTAACCAACTGAGCCACCCAGGCACCCCAGTTAAAGTCATTTAAAAAATCCCAGCTATGTTTTAAACAATCCCATTTATAATTACACCAAAAATAATAAAATACCGAGGAATAAATCTAACCAAGGAGTTGGAAGACTTTTACCGCCCAAAACTGTAAAATACTGATAAAAGAAACTGAAGATGACACAGAAGAATGAAGACACTCCATGCTCATAGACTGGAAAAATATTAAAATACTACCCTAAGCAATCTACAGATTCAATGCAATCTCTATCAAAATACCAACAGCCTTATCACAGAACTACAAAAAATACTAAAATTTGTATGGAACCACAGAAGACCTGGAATAACCAAACTAAGCATGAGGAGAACAACAAAGCTGGAGGAATCATAATCCTAAATTTCAAGATCTACTACACCAAGACAGCATGGTACTGGCATGCAAACAGACATACAGATCAATGGAGCAGAATAGAGGCCAGAAATAAACCCACACTTACATAGTCAATTAATCTATGACAAAGGAGGCAAAAATGTAAAGACAGTCTCTTCAATAGATGGTGCTAGGAAAAATGGACAACTATATGCAAAAGAATGAAACCAAGATACTTTCTTACACCATACACAAAAATAAACTAAATAAGGATTAAAGACCTAAATGTGAGACCTGAAACCATAAAGCCCATAAAAGAAAGCATAGGGAGTAATTTCTTTGGCATTAGCCTTAACAATATATTTCTAGATAGGTCTCCTTGGGCAAGGGAAATGAAAACAAAAATAAACCATTGGGACTTCATCAAAATAAAAAGCTTTTGCACAGTCAATAAAACCATAAACAAAACTAAAAAGGGTGAAGATAGTTATAAGTGATATATCCAGTCAGGGATTAATATCCAAAATATGTAAAAACCTTATATAACTCTATACCAAAAAATAAATACATACATACATCATCTGATTAAAATGGGCAAAAGACTTGAATAGACAATTTTCCAAAGAACACATACAAATGGGCAACAGACTCATGAAAACATTCTCAACATTACTAACCATCAGGGAATTGCAAATCAAAACCATAATGAGATATTACCTCATATGTGTCAGATATGGCTAGTATGAAAAAAATGAGAAATAACAAGTGTTCACAAAAGGAAAAAGAAATCCTCAGGTACCATCGGTGGGAATGTAAATTGGTACAACCACTGTGGAAAATAGCATGGAAGTTCCTCAAAAAATTAAAAATAGAAATACCATATGATCCAGTAATTATACTACTGGGTATTTACCCAAAGAAAACAAAACCCGTAATTCAAAGAAATATACGCACCCTTATGTTTACTGAATCATTATTCACAAGAGCCACGGTATGGAAGCAGCCCAAGTGTCCACTGACAGATGAACATTATATATAAATAATGTGTGTGTGTGTGTGTGTGTGTATAATGAAACATTACTTAGCCAGAAAAAGGAATGAGATCTTGCCATTTGCAATAACATGGATAGACCTATAGGGTATTATGTTAAGAGAAGTCAGAGAAAGACAAATACCATATGATTTCACTTACATGCAGAATTTAAACAAAAATGTACAAACAAACAGACTCACACACAGACAACAAACCGATGGTTGCCAGAGGGGAGATGGATGGGGGATGGGTGAAATAAAGGGGATTTTTAAAAGAAAAAAGAAATCCCAACCATGTTTAATTTTCAAGCATAGTATTAAGTTAATAACTTCTGTGGTGTAATCTATAAATCTATGACAAAGACTATGAACAAAGGAAAAAAGCTTGTAAAAAACATCTACTGACATTACTGAATTAAAGATATGTTCAGTAGCTTGTCATTTCAGAGTGGCATCCACTTCATCAGGCTCTGATTTTTATGTATTTCTCTTTTTTTTTTTCTTTTTCTTAAACTATTTTTACACAGGGTGCTCATAGCACTGAATCTCAAAGTATGGATCATGTATGATTCGCCTTTTCTCCTTAGTTTTAGTCCTCAACATAGGCTTTAAATAACAAAGGGAGGTTTAAAGAGTTTAGTAAAAAAAAAAAAAAAAAAAAAAAAAAAAAGTCTTATTTTACCTCTGGCATGCCTTGGGCTGAGAAAGCATTATATGGTGGAACAATGTTTGTAACATTCTCATATCCATCTGGTGGTGGCTCAAGGTATGATGTATTGAAAATCTAGTGAGAATCGAAACACATAAAGTTGGAGAGAAATATTCCAGATTTTCCCCACTATCAAGATTAAGCATTCCGAAACTAGATTCAATAATTAAACAGGTAAATTCTACTGGCAACAATGAAAAAGAGCTTTATCATTATTATCGCCTTCAAAATAATAGCAACTCTGCAAATTAATGCCATCTCAGGTGACTAGAAATTCCTATATAAAAACAGGGCTTTGAAGGTGGCATCCCCATGGTTCTCCTCCTCCTTTTCCAGGGACTCCTTTTCTTTCAATTCCATGTAAATGATATTTTCTGTGTTTTATCCCCAGTCCACTGTCTGCCTCATTTTATACTCCCTTCCCGTAAGATTTCATTGACTCTCAAAGTTTTAACCTTAACCAATATACTTATAATACCCATATTTCCAGACTTGTATTTTTAAGGGCCAGATGGTTATTTCAGATTGGATGTCCAAACTCAGTATGTCAAAGTTTGAATTTATTATCTCTCACCCCAGGCCGACTTCTGGTTTGGCATTCCCTGCGATTACCAGCAGCGTCAGTAGCCAGCAACCCATTCCAAACACTAGGAGTCACCCTGAACTCTGTCTTCATCTCCTGCCTCCAGTCAATCACTAATCAATTCCTACTAATATTGCTTTCTAACTGTTTCTTAGATCATCCCTCTTCCTCATTCCTGCTAACATCCTGATTCAGGGAATCATCATTTTTCACCTGGACTATTAACTTAAGACTCCAATTTGAATTTCTTGCCTAGTCAAGGTCTAATCTGAAGACAGCCTAAACTATCTAAAAGATGCCTCTCTAGTCACATCCTTCCATTGCTTAGGACTTGCAAATGGTATTCACTGACTGAAGTTGAATTCTAAGCCTCTTACGACAATGTATAAGCCCTTTTATGACCTGTTCCCAAAACATTTATCCTGGTTTATCTCTTACAGTGGCCCACTTCGTACTTTACATTTTTGAAATACAGAAAAATTTTAAGTTCCTCAATAATACTAAGCTAGTATAGGTCTCCAAACCTTTGCCTTAATTTTCTCTTCTGCCTAGAATTCTTTTACTTTGATTTTTCATGTAGTTAACCCCTTCGGATCTTTCATAACTGACATATCAGGGAGGTCTGCTTTCAGAAAGCCTTCTCTAAATCCGTGTCTGGCTAAGTGAACCTTTCCTGTGTAAAGAACCGAAACCATACTCTTCCTAACACTTACCGTATTAACTTAAAATGATGTGTTCCAACGTCTGCCATACCTTACTTAAAGCAAAGAGACCATGTTCCTAGACTTCATTCTGGCTTCAAGACTTAGCACTGTGCCTAACACACAGTAGACACTGAATAATTAGTTTGTAACCTATCAACTTTTCTAAGAAATATGAGTTCCACTGCACTATTAGCAAATTTCTATTTTTACTTGACCCTACATCCCAATTCACATAAACAAGTGGGGTCATAAAATACAGCAAGTACCAGCAATTCCACATCACCTCAATTCCATGTTCATCCACGATTGATATATAGTTGGCATTTGTCTCATTAGGGTAGGATAGGAGAACATCATAATGAACCAACTCAGCTGAATCCAGTCCAAATTTCTTCCACTGGGTTTGGATTTTCTTGGCAAGAAGTAAATTTTGTTCTGTTCCTGCCAGATGAGGGAGCTTTGTAAAAGAACTACAATGAAAATAAAATACAAGTGGGTGTTAAATCTATATTCAGACAATGTGCTAAGGACTGTTCTAGAGGTATCACTCATCATTTACATACTAAATTATTTCTACATCAAAGATTTAAAAAAAAAACAGGTAGTGATACCAATTTCTAGGTATGCCAATAAAAACTATGTGTGTGTCACTATAATTTTCACATTATACTTCCCTGGAAAAGAACATATTCCATGGTAAATACATGTATGCAGCTATAAGAAGGCACCTTGGAAGGTCATGCCTCTACACCAGTGGTGCTTCTTCTTGCTGATCATCAGTAGAGGAGGACATTTTGGGGGAAGGGGAGTTCATAATATTTTCCAGAGACCAACTGGGCAGTCTAACATATATTTCTACTAGAGTCTTGTCATATTTATTCAGTTGTTTATTGATTTTATTGAAGTTAAAGTCCATGCATTTTTTTTTTTTTATATTGCCTACTGCTTAGTTCCTGCCTGTTATCCAGCAATAATACAATACAGGTTGTTGAAGTGAATTTGGGCAATGTTCTCTTGGTTCTGAGGGTAAATGGGTTGTAGCAATTAAGTAGCCTCATAAAAGTAGTTTTTATATCAGTTCACTTTACATGAGTGTAAACCATATTTTCAAAAGTTTCAGTAAAATAATAATGCTTTTGTAAATCGGCTTTTTACTCAACCATACGACAACCAAACAACAACAAAAAATATAGGCAGTAAAGGAAAGTTGATATTTACAGAAAACTTACTATATGCCAGGCATGTGACCAGGTACTTTCACCTGAGTTACCTCATTGAATCTTCACAACCCTTCTTCCACTGTCCTCATTTTGCAAATGAGGAAGCTGAGAGGGCAAATAACTTGCTCACAATTTCATAGCCATTAAATGCTGGGGCTAAAATATGAAAATCATGGGACTCCTGGGTGGCTCAGTCAGTTAAGTGTCCAACTTTGGCTCAGTTCATGATCTCACGGTTTGTGGGCTCAAGCCCTGCGTCAGGTTCTGTGGTGACAGTTCATAGACTAGAGCCTGCTTTGGATTCTGGGTCTTCCCCGCTCACTGCCCCTCCCCCACTCAAACACGTGTACTCTCTCTCAAAAATAAAAAACATTAAATAAATAAATATGAAAGTCATAGTTGTCTGACTTTGAGAAATAGTGACAATTTGAAATCATTCAGGGGCGCCTGGGTGGCACAGTCGGTTAAGCGTCCGACTTCAACCAGGTCACGCTCTCACTGTCGGTGAGTTCGAGCCCCGCGTTGGGCTCTGGGCTGATGGCTCAGAGCCTGGAGCCTGTTTCCGATTCTGTGTCTCCCTCTCTCTCTGCCCCTCGCCCGTTCATGCTCTGTCTCTCTCTGTCCCAAAAATAAATAAACGTTGAAAAAAAAAAAAAAAGAAAAAGAAAAAAAAAATTAAAAAAAAAAAGAAATCATTCATATTATTTAACTACTTGAACTCCTTGTATGGCTCCCTGCACTCTCCATTATCACACTCAAACATGGCGTATTGCGTCCTTTTTCATCTGATTCACCCTTCTCCTTTCCATTTCCCATCCCTCTCCACCATGCAGCATTTGGTAGACTCATTTTCCTTCTGCAGTGACCACCTGTTCCCTTTGCACAAGATCTTCTCTCAGACATAAATACTGTCCCATCTACCTGAATCTCCCTCTGTCACCACTTCTTTTATTCCCCTTTCCCACTTGCAAACTACTCATCATCCATTAGGACTCCTCCAGCATCTTCTCCTCTGTGAAGCTTTCCCTTTATCATTAAATGAAAACTACAGGTTACAGACATTTAACATCTTACAATATGTTTTAAAAAGCATTATTGTGTTTATAGAAAGAAGCAATTTTATTTTTTTCTTTATTTGAAAGAAGTTATTTTATATGTATGAAAACAGTGAGGCTCAAGATATTTAATTTCTACTTTATATAATTTATTATTGTTTTATTTTCTACATTGAGCAGATAATATCATTATAACTAAGAACAAAATGTATTTCCTTAAATTAAGATGGAGGGTTGGCCATCAACTTCTGCTATCCATCTTTTAAAGAATTCACTGAAATGAAATACCAAAGTGTAAAAGTGAAACAAAACAAAAAGAGCAGCAGTGTGTAACATCCTTTAGTTTATTTTAAAAGTTCTCCTTATGGTCCCCAAGATGGGTACAGTTCCAGGCATAAAATATTTACACTGTAATGCTTAGGAGAAACAAGTACAAACAGGAATATCTATTTCCTCTTCTGTGTTTCTTTTAACAGAGGAAAACTTTTTGTAGAAGATCCAGCTAAACATTCTTTTCGTTTCATCATAATAGGGTATATACGTCTTAAACGAATCACTGCCAAAGGGAAGAGTTTTAATGATTGGATTATGGACCAATCAAGAGATTCCTGAGCTGGAAGGAAGTAACCCTTACTGAATACATGAAGGATGAGGAACACTCAACAGTCGTCAGTCAGACACTGTCAAGAAGAAAGTGGGTAGGGATAAATCAAACTGTTCTTATTACATTATAACTGCTAACCCAATCTTGATCACCTTTCCCTCCTAGGCTCCTTCACTGATCATAAACCCTGTACATCCATGATCAACAATTTTGTATCCTCAGCCCCTTCTCTGAATGTTTGCTTGACTTCCTTGCTGTAACTGGTTTCCTCAGAGGACCCTGCTCACCTACAAGTTGTTTTATTTCACATGCCCCCACATATCTCAGGGCTAGAAGATCTGCTACTAGTTTTTACTCTCCCTTGGCTCTTACAAATATTTTTCCTTTTTTTTCTTAACAAAAAAACACGACTATTATAGCTCATACCAAAAGTTACCACGTACTACACCTTCTGGGTACTTGTCAAAATTGTCAAAACTTCTCATTCATTAGAGTGTTGAGTTCCTAATTCAATGCTTTTCACTCTATTTCTACTCTTGTCATCATTCTTCATGTGCAACTTCTGTATTCAGTTGGATGTAAAGGAAAGGAAAGCAAACTCTAAAAATATAATTATATAAACTATTTATACATAACTAATCACCTTATGTTATACTACACATTAAAGGAAAATAGAGATAAACAAATTTTAATGGTCAAAAATATTACTAAGTTTTGCTTCTGACATCTTTCTAGGTGACTTTTTTCAGCAACTTCATAATATGCTGCAGACAGAGTTTGATAGTATTAACATTATATCTCATCTTTTAACTTACACAATTTAAATACAAGTATTCTGTCTCAACTGATAAGACATTTTGCCTTTATATTGTACTGCAGGAAAAATAAAGACTGAGTCTCTCTTTAAACGATATGCATCCTAACTGCCTGATTCTTTTCCTTTATCTCTAAACAAGCACCTCAACAGACATTTTGAGTTTGCTTCATAATCTCTAATGCACCTCAATCATAAATCAGCTCAAATTTGACGACAATGTAGCTGTTTTCATTCCTCATTACTACAGCTCACTCTAGTTTACCCAGAGATGAAGATGGAACTTCATGACCTCATTAAATCACAGAATTGATAAGGAGGAAATAAACCACACTGCACACACTTTATTTGATTCTAGGGTTTAAGTGGAGTCTCAGAAGGGGAAAAGAGAATCTGCAGAAAACTTTAAGAAACAGTGAATAAAACCTTCCTAAATTAGTGAAAGACAGAAGTTAACAAAGCCAAGAATCTCAGAGAGCCATAAACAGAATAAATTTGAAGAAAACTAGGCACATGGTAAAACTGCTCAAAATTAAAGACAAAATGACATGTTATATAATTTAAATGACTGTAAAGTTCTCATCAGATGCCAATACCAGACAAAAGGCAATGAAAAACATTTAAAGTTATGAAAGAGGAATAAAACAAGGTCATGTTAGCAATCTATATTCAGGAAAAGTATGCTTCAAGAATTAAGATCAAATAAGGATTTTATACATAGAAAAAAATTACAGGATAGTTGTTATCACCAGAGTTCATATTACAGTAAATGCTTGAGAAAATTTCACAGACTACATAGAAATACCATAGCAAAACCAAAATTTTTCAGAAACAAATGAAGATCATTGGAAATTAAATACAAAATACTATTTTAACTCTTTTATCTTACAGAGAGAGCACAAGAGGAAGAGAGAATCTCAAGTAGGCTCTAAGCTCAGATCTCAGTGTAGAGCCCAAGGCAGAGCTTGATCCCATGACCCTAGGATCATGACCCCTGATGAAATCAAGAGTCCAATGATCAACTTCCTGAGCCACCCAGGCACCTCAGCTCTTAAATGAATTTCAACACATATAATGTTCAAAGAAAATTTGATAATTGTTTTGTAAGGTTAATATTGCAGTGCACATATGCTACTTTTGACAGCTATAATATAAAGAATGATAGAGGAAAGGGTGAATGGAAATATAGAAATCTGAGTTTTTCATATTGTATGTTAAGCTGTACCAAAAATAACTAAGATTTGAGAGAAGTAGGGTGCTTGGGTGGCTCAGTTTGGTTGAGCATCTCTTGATTTTGGCTCAGGTCATGATCCCAGAGTTGTGGGATTGAGCCTCAGGTTGGGATGTGCATGAAACCCACTCGCATGCTCTCTCTTTCCAATAAAAAAATAAAATAAATAATTGAGTGAAGAGTTATAGATGTATGATATAATCACTACAGCATCTACTAAAAAACCCAATGCAAGGACGGATAGCCAAAAGATAAATTGAAATGAAATAAAATTTTAACTACTCTTCCCACTACCAAAAATAGGTCAGAAAATGAGAAGTAAAGGAAAACAAACACAGCAAACAGAAAACAATAAATTAGTAGGCCTAAGTTTTAACCATATCAATAGTTACATTATATGTTAATGGACTAAATACTGAAATTAAAGAGCAACAGATTACCAGAAGGAATATAATAGCAAGTTGCTACTATCTGCTGCCTACAGAGGACACACTTTAATTAAGATTATCAAAATGTATTAAACATCAAGTTGCAATCAAATGATCTCTGTTGAAGGTACATTTGAATTCTAAAGAAAATGATAGATTAAAAGTAGATAGAAGAAGATATACCATGTAAATTTAAGCATAAGAAGGTTGACAGAGTAATATTTATACCAAATAAAATAGACTTAAAAACAGTGATCACCAAAGATAAGAAAGGATATTTCATAAAGATAAAAGGGTAGTTCTGTCTTAAGAGCACAACAATCTTAAGGTATATATGTCTAATCAATGAAATTCATAATATATAAAGCAAAAATTTACATAATTAATGGGAAAAATATACATTTTCACATTCCTAGAGATTGTGACTCCCTTCTTGATATAACTTGATCCCCACCCTGCCAAAATCAGTAAAAAAGCAAAAGAATAACCCAGATAAAGAAAAATAATCATGATCATATAGGTTGATGCAGGAAAACAACCTTTTGACAGTAACAACATCCATTCATGATAAAACAAAAACAAGAACAAAACAAAACTCCTAGCAATCTTGGAATAGAGGGGAGTTTCCTTAACTTGATAAAGAGCATCTACAACAAATCTATAGACAATGTCACACTTCATTATGAAACTGAATGCTTTCCCCCTAAGACTAGAAACAAAAAGATGTTTGCTCTCACTCTTATTCTACATACTACTGGAATTCTAGTCAGCACAGTAAGGACAAAACAAACAAAAATCCACATGTAAAAAGTGTATGGTTTGGAATGGTAAAAATACAATTGTCCCTATTTAAAGATGGCATAATTGTCTACATAGAAAATCCCAATGAATCTACAAAAAACTTCCAAACACATGGGTTTCCACAGGCCACATGAGGCAAGGCCAACATAAAAATCAACAGTGTTTCAATATGTTAACAACAAATATGTGGAGACTGAAATTTAACACAAGATGAGTTAAAATTTCTCCGAAGAAAATGAAATCCTTGGATATAAATCCAACCATACAGATCTAGGATCTGCATCCGGAAAATTACAAAATGTTGGTAAAAGCAATCAAAAAAGACCTAAATAATTGGAGAGACTTGCTATGTTTATGGATTAGAAGATTGGACATGGGAAAAATGTCAAAACCCCAAACTGGTCTACAAGATTAGTACAATTACAATCAAAATCCCAGCAATGCCTTTGCAGACAGAAGTATGTTTACTCTGTGTTTTATAAAAGGGAAAAGGATACAGAATAGCTCAAACAATTGTTTGGAAAAACAAAGTGGGAAGAGTTATTGTACACATTGCGGAGGCTTATTATATAGCTTCAATGATCAAGACCATGTGGTACTAGCAGAAAGCAGACATACAGAGTAATAGAGAATAGAGAACCCAGAAATAGACTCACTCAAATAAGTCCAACTAATTTTTGACAAAGGTGCAAAGCAATTAAATGGAAGAATAGCCTTTCAACAAATGGTGCTAGAACAATTGGCCATCCATAGACACAAGAATACACCTCAGCCAAACCTTACATCTTATGTAAAAATTAACCCTACATGAATCACAAATTTAATGTAAAGTATAAAATTGGGGGGCAGGGGAAAGAGGATAAAAGGGATCTAGGGTTAGTCAAAGAGTTCTTAGATATGAAACTAAATGCATTATCCATAACAGGAACAACTGATAAATTTGACCTCATTAATTAAAAACTTCTTATCTACAAATGACTCTGTTAAGACATGAAGAGACAAATAATAGAGTAAAATATCCGAATACCACAAAGCCAACAAAAGACTTTTATCTAGAAGATATAAAGAATTCTAGGGTTGCCTGGGTGGCTTAATCAGTTAAGCTCCGACTTCAGCTCAGGTCATGGCCTCATGGTTCATGGGTTCGAGCCCTGCATTGGGCTCTGTGCTGACAACTCGGAGCCTGGAGCCTGCTTCGGATTCTGTGTCTCCCTCTTTTTCTGCCCCTACCTTCCTTACACTCTCCCTCAAAAATAAAATAAATGTTAAAAAAAAATTTTTTTTTAATATAAATAAGTCTCAAAGCTCAACAGCAGAAAAACAAAAGAACAGCAGCAACAACAATAAAAAACCTATCCTAATAGAAAAAAATTCAGACATGAATAGACATTTCACTGAAGAGAGTATACAAATGATGAATAAACATGGGAAAAGTTATTCAATACCATTAACTCTTAGAGAACCGCAGATTAAAATCACAGTGAGGTATCACTATATACCTGTCAGAAGGGGTAAAATTAAAAATAATGATAATGTCAATGGAAAAGATAAAATGATACAGCCACCCTAAAGAGCAGTTAGGCAAATTCTTCTAATACTAAAAATATATTTACCATACAACTTAGCAAGGGGATTTATGCAAGAGAAATGACAACCTATGATCATGTAAAACCTATACACAAATATTAATAGCAGCATTAATCATAATATCGAAACACTGAATGTAAAAAATCTCTCCGTGGGTGAAAAGCTAAACTGTAGAACATTCCTATGACAAATGAATAAAGAGACTGAAAGACTCGATATTTTAAAGATGCCGCTTCTCTTCTAAATTCATCTATTGAGTTGATGCAATTTTAATAATTTCAGCAGGTTTTTTTTTTTTTTGTAGGAATTCAGAAGTTGATTCTAAAATTAACTTGGAAATACAAATGGCTTAAAATAGTCAAGGCAATTTTTAAAAAGAAAAATTTGTAGGATTAACTTTCAGACATATTATTAAGCTACACTAACCAGCACTGTGTGGTGTTGAGATATAGAGGTCAACAGAAGAAAATGTAAATCTAAAACCAAGCCTCACATATATATGGTCAAGTGATTTTGGACAAAGATGTCAAAGCAATTCAAGGCAGAAATAGAGATTTTTTTCTCAACAAATGTTGCAGGAATAACTGAATATTTGTATCTAAAAAATTGCCAACCCTTACATCATACCATACTCAAAAATTAACTTGAAGTAGACCATTGACCTAAGTATACAAGCTAAAATTATAAAACTTCTAAAAGAAAACATAGAAGAAAATTTTCACAACTTCTCATTGGCAAAGTTAGCACACGGAGTATGAAACAGAAAACCAAAAATTGGTCAGCTGAACTTTACCAATATTAAACTTTTCTGCCCTTCAAAACCTCCATGAACAAAAAAAGGCCAGCCATACAATAGAAGAAAATATTCACAGTACAGGTCTGACAAAGGAATTGTACCCAGAATACATGAAGAACTCCTACCACTCAATAATAAGAAAACAACTTAAAATAGGAAAATATGTGAGCAGAAACTTTATAAAAGATATGGAAATGTCTAATAAGCATAGGAGATGATGCTTTACATCACTAGTCATAAGAAAGATGCAAACTGAAACCATAATAAGGTACCACTACATATATATTAGCATAGTTAAAATTAAAATGACAATATTTGAGGTGCCTGGGTGGCTCAGTTGGTTGAGTGTCAGATTTCAGCTCAGATTACGATCACAGTTCTGGGTTTGAGCCCCATGTCAGGCTCTACACTGACAGTTCAGAGCCTGGAGCCTTCTTCAAATTCTGTGTCTCCCTCTCTCTCTCCCCCTCCCCCACTCAGGCTGTGTCTCTCAAAAATAAATAAACATTAAAAAAAAATTTTTAAATAAGTAAAATGACAATCCTAAGTACTGACCAGGTTGTGGAAGAGCTGGTACACTCACACATAATAGGTAGGAATGTAAAACATTACAATTATTTTTGAAATCTATTTGGCATGTTCTTTAAAAGTTAAACATGTTTATCATCCAATACAGCCATTCTAAGATAAATGAAAATGTATGTCCACACAGATACTTGTAAACTCATGTTTACAGCAGCTTTGTTCATAATAATCAAAAACTACAAACAACCCAAGTGTCCAACAACTACACATTACAGTATATGAACACAATGGAATAATACTCGGCAGTAAAAAGCAATGAACGGATACATGCAACAACCTGGATGAATTCCAAAATTATTATGCTGAATGAAAGCAGGCACACACATAAGAGCACATACTGTATGATTCCATTTACATAAAATTCTAGAAAATGCAAAGAAGCCATAGTGACATAAAACTGATCAGTGACTGGAGGGCACCTGGGTAGCTCAGTGGGTTAAGTGTTGAACCTGATTTCAGCTCAGGTCATAATCTCATGGTTCGGTGAGTTAGAGCCCCTCATAGGATTGGCGTTGTCTCTCTCTCTCTACCACTCCCCACTCATGCACTCTCTCTCTCTCTCTCACAGAATAAGCTTAAAAAAAAAAAAAAAGATCTGTGATTGCCTAGCGCTAAAAGTGAAGATTGCATGATGTAAAAATTTCTGAATCTCGATTGAAGAAGTGGTATGTTGGGAATATTACACATCTGTCAATACTCTCAAATTTTAGGCTTTATAGGATGCAGTTCACTTTATGTAAATGATACTTCAATAAAGCTGGGTTTTGTTTTTATTTGTTTAATGACACATAAATGTCATGGTGACTGCCTTCAAGGAGTTCATCACCACTCCCGCAAATGTCACTCTTCTCCATGCTTAGAGGCTGGTGGATTTACACTGATCCTTTGCTCTCATTTTGTCCTATCCGTGTGACTTCTATCTGCAACGTGGGACAAAAACGTTTAATTTGTGGCAGACAGAATCTGCAACTTTTATCTCGCCTCCTTTAAATCTGAGTTTGTATAAGTCTTCCTGACAGAATGCGATGTTCGTTAAAACTGCTTATTAAGCATGAGGAAGAAATAACATTCAGCTGCAGTCTAAAGTTACATGAAGTTGAAACATCTCAGAATAAAGCAACCAGATACTTTTTCTGTAGATGAAGTTAGGGAAGAAAAACCCACTCCTGCAACATTCAAATACATCGTACGCTGAGTGGTTTAAAGGGACATTTTAAGCTACCATAAATTAATGTGATATCACGTAATTTCACACAAAGTTTACCTATGTGAATATAACCACTTGTAATAGACTTCCCACTCTGCAAAAAAAAGTTTTTAAACGCTCTGCAATAAACATCAAGACAAACTTACCGAAGAAATGATTTAATATTTTCAGCTTTCATCTCAGATACCAGGTTCCACCGCATACTTTGATGATAGCCCAGTGAAGTGCTTTCTTTGAAAGGCTTAATAAACCAGCCTGGGGTGGGGAGTGGGGAACAGAGGGGGAAATATATACATGTTACATACAGACATAATTGTTTTTAGCTTTTATGAACATTAGAAGCCAAAAAATAGTGCTTGCATAAGAAACAGTTCACGGCAGGCTTTACAAAAATGTTCATATTAAATTCAGAAATCCTTCAAATTCTGCTGTGCAATGTAATTTTGGGTGGGTTAAAACTAGTTTTATGTGAGAGAGAGATAACTTATTTTTCTACATGTTCTGCATCAAGGCGCAGGGCCTGTCTTTCTCATTCTCCTCGGGGTGGTCTAGTTTGTAGCACAGTGCCTGACACACAAGGAACATTCCACGAATATCTATTTAGTAAGTGAGGAAGGAAGGGCAGTTTTTGCAGTGCTGTCCACATTCCTTGCTAGTTGTGGCTTGTTAAGCGTGCTTGTAAATGAAACCATCTTTTCATCCCTGTGGATAGGTAGATAGTGACAGCTCTGACCTGCTTTCCTAACAGCTCCTGGCACTATCCTCAACTCGCTGTAAACTTTAATGAACGTGGATTTCGGTCGCACTTTATTAGGAAGGTCAAAGTCATCCCACCGGGGTTCCAGCTGGGCTGCATTCCGCGGGGCTGGCCACAGCTCAGGGAGCCCCGCCAGGGCCTCCAGGCTTTCTGTGTCTCCTCCCCAGCATCAGAGCCAGAAGCGCCAGCCCCGCGCTGGGGACACGGGGCTCCGGGGACACGGGGCTCGTACTTACCCACCATAAATCCTGCCAGGAAAGATGCCAGCACTGCAGCCAAGCACATCCAAAGGTAGCGTCGGCCCCTGGACTTCGCCATGCCTCCCTGAGGACCGAGCTTAGGGGGCTGGCCAGAGCGGGCCTCTAGCCTGCAGACCAACAGAGAGCACCCCGGAAAGGTGGTGAGAGCCCGCCCACCCGCAGGCTTTCTGCAAAGCCTGGCCACTGCCTCCACCCTCCCAACCAGGCCCAAACAACTCGTTGCCCCTCTGGTCCTCAGGGGGCCTTCCCGGGGAAAGAGGAATTCCTGCGAGGGGAGGAGACAGAGCCTTCCCATTGGCAGGCAACTTCCATTCTGTTGATCCTGTAAAAACCGGGACAGTCTGCTCTGGGGGGATGGGGAGGGGGTGGCTGCCGGGAAAACATCTCTAATTGTTTCCTAAATAACTCAACTGTCAACCTTGAAAATAAAACAGTTAATCTGCCAACAAAAATGAGTCAAGAATAGCAGAAAATTGCAATTCCAAACATGCCTTGCTACAGCAAAACCATAGGCAAGGCAGGAGAACCAAGGAGATTAATGCTCTTTTATGGAGGGGTGGAGGCACTTGGGAGGGCTGCTTTAAACAAGTCCATTGGAGTACAAAGTTTACTTTGTAGGAGTTTAAAGTTTACTGGCTTTTCATTGGCTGAGTTATGACGGTCTCTCATTGGCTGAGCGGTTGCTGGGAGAGGAGAAAACCTTCCTTCCTTCCTTGCGCTGGGGTATATCCCCTTGCAAGGTTCATCTCTTCTGGCTCTTCGGGTCTGCATCTGCAATTGGTGATGAGTGGCAGAGTGTGAGAGCTTCCCTCTTCTGGCCTCTTCACTCCATTTTAGTTAAATTTACCTTTATTAATTTTTACATTTCTTCTCTTTGACCAATATCTCTCCTCAAAAGCATCACTGAGCAAGAGTCAGGTTTTCCATATTTAGTGGTTTTGTCCCTTGGGTCCAGGAAGGACTTTTCCTGGTTGTCATGTCCCATGTGCGAGGGAAAGTACAACATACCAGTCGGAAGCCACTAAAGACCACATGGTAACAGAAAAGACTTGGAGGCAGAATTCTCAGGCACTTCCCTGCTCAAGTCCATATCTTCTCAAAGTCATAAGCATTGGAAATCATCTCTGAAGCACTGAGCTAGCATCGCATTTTTCAAAACACCGTTTATGCAAAAGTTTGACGGGGAACAAAACGCAACACTTAAAATAACTATACAAAGCAAAAGTAGTAACGTGACAATTCCAAACTGTAGGATTGCCCTCAACCAAGACTCTAGGTCAGAAAGTAGCCAACGAAAAGCTTTATTGGCTCTTATTCCAATTTAGGGGAGCAAGGTTCCGCCTTAGGAAGGCAGAACTGAAGTCATGTATGTTTCCTGGAAGTCCCCCACTTAACCACGAAATCAGATTAGTGGATAAAGCAAGAGCACACTGAAAGAGTTAACTGAGTGCGTTTTGGAAGATACAGTACAGGCGTAAATATGAAGCAGTAGCTGATGAACTTGTTGCAAAACTTCAAAGATGTTTTAAAATGAACCGTTTGGAAGCAAATATGTTATCGATAATACAGATGTAAAGTTGTACATTCAGAAACCACAAATCTGGGTTAGAATCAGGAGTCAGTAGTTCAAGATAAAAGACTTTTGTGAATTCTGAACCTTAACCCTTCAGAGAAAGCTCACGGAATGGTGATAAGATTGTTTCCAAAAGGCCATAAACAAAAGAACAGGTTTCCTCCTTTTGCAAGAATTTGTGAAATGCAGACAGAGCATTTTCTTTCCACAAGAGATCGAGCAGCAGCAAACAGCGAGAAAAAGGGCTACAGGCCTGGCCTGGACATTTTGGGAAAGCTGTCTCGTTAGATGTTGTCTGTTTCGATTCAAATCTTTACTTTCATGTCACCACCAGCTGGTGTGCCGTTCCAGTCAGGGTTTGATGCTTTCTTTGCATGGGTCATGTGAATCCAAGAATCTATTCCCTGGAGTTTAATGGCCCAAGGGTTGGTTAGCAGTTTCTGATAAGGGCTTTTCCAGTGAGGCCTTTCTGGAGGGGTCTATTCCAATAGATGAAATCTCCAGGTTGCAGACTATTTGAGGTCTCCCAGGAGTACATGGTGACAAGATTGCTCTACCAAAGCATGGTTATTTTTTTTTTTCAACGTTTTTATTTTATTTTGGGGACAGAGAGAGACAGAGCATGAACGGGGGAAGGGCAGAGAGAGAGGGAGACACAGAATCAGAAACAGGCTCCAGGCTGTGAGCCATCAGCCCAGAGCCTGACGCGGGGCTCGAACTCCCGGACCGCGAGATCGTGACCTGGCTGAAGTCGGACGCCTAACCGACTGCGCCACCCAGGCGCCCCAGCATGGTTATTTTTAATAGAAGCAACTAGGCCTTTACAATATTAAAGTAGATCTCCTTTTATCAACTGTGAGTCAGAGGAGGCAAGGGCCAAGTACATAGGACATCCTGTGACCATCTCATCACTGTGCTACAAAGGATGAGGGTCTCTGAGTCCCAAAGGGGGTGGATCTGAGATTTAGAGGACCAACAGCAATGCTTTGGAGGTATTTGGAGGGTCTGTACAAATTTTGCCTACTAGTGCTGTTAGTGCATTTGACTAACCCTGAGGACTGAAGATGGCATTCACAATGGAAGTTGTAAAACTGTCCAACAGACTTGTTGAAGCACTTGACTGGTAAAATGACCTCCCCAATCACTATGAAGGTTAAGAGGGGTTCCCCAAGGAGAGATAATCTTTTCTAACAGACTTTTAGCCACAGAATAAGCATTGGACTATGTACAAGGGAAAAGCTTTGGTCCAATGAGAAACCATAATTACAGCACATTTATATCCATGAGACAGGGATGCTGTATGAAACCCATTTGTGTGAATAGGTGTTTTTTTTTTTTTTGGATTATACTTTGGACAGGTGAGACAAGCAAGGTAGGTACTTTTGGCAGCCTTTTTAATATTTCCCCACCCACATTCCCAAACACTGTTAGTTTGTCAGTAGACCAATCGTTTAATGCATGTACAATGGTAAGTAGTGGGAATTCTAGGACTTCTGGCAAGGCAGGATTGTTAGATCTAAACCAGAGTTATCTTTGTTTGTATATTAAACCAACAATTATTAGATTTCTAATATTTTTCCCTCTCTGAGGCCAATTGTTGGATTGCTCTTGTCAATATTTCCAAAACATCATCTGAGAGAACATCTCTTTCAACAACGAGAGAGCTTTGGGTCTTGGTTTCCTTGAGATCAGTGTTTTGATGGGAATATCAGTGAGGCAGTTTCCTTTGGACTCTAGGGGTCCAGTCTGGAAGGCCCAGGAAGCTTAATAATAGCCAGAGTTGCCTGAAAAAGTATAGTACCTAATAAATTTTGAAAGCGGGAGCCATTTTTTATTTTATTCCCATTGTTGGTGAGGAAACTTCATTGTTTCCATAACATTCCAAAGTCATGAGATACTCCAAAGGCACACCAACTCTCGGTATAAATGTGGTTTTACCCTTGGCTAAGGGTAAATGCATATAACTCAAACTATTAGGCCAAAATAGCCAAAGGGAAAGGAGCTGACTCAATGACTTCCAAAGGAGTTGCAATAGCATACCCAACACAATATTTATCATTTTAATCCTTTAAATTGAACCATTAGTAGGGGCACCTGGGTGGCTCAGTCAGTTAAGCGTCAGACTTTGGCTCAGGTCATGATCTCACAGGTTGTGAGTTTGAGCCCCGTGTCAGGCTCTGTGCTGACAGCTCAGAGCCTGGAGCCTGCTTCGGATTCTGTGTCTCCCTCTCTCTCTGCACCTCCCCCAATTGTGCTCTGTCTCTCTCGCTCAAAAATAAATTAAAAATGTAAAAAAAAAAAAAAATTAAAAAGGAAAAGAACCATTAGCAATCCATGAAAAATCTGCATGGGTTAGAGGAGTTTCCTATAAATTGTCACAGGAAGTCAAAAGGTGATCTATCAGCATTAAGCGGTCACGTGGGATTTCCTCCATGATGGAGAGAAGAATAGCAGGACTAAAGGTATTGTAGGAGAAGGTCATATAAAGGAGCAGTTAGCAGGATGATGACCCAGAAGGGAAGTAACTGAAGTGTTGAGGGTGATGAGAATTCAGAAGAGCTTCTGCTACATGGAACACAGGATGGTTAGAGGATCCTGTGATTATTTCTCCCAAGGCCTTGAAACAGAAGAGCAGTAGCAGGAATGACTCTAAGGCAAGGGGGTTATCCCCATGCTACAGGGTCCAACTGTTGATTGTAATGCTCCATTGGTTGATAGTGCTCCCCGTATTTTGGGGTGAGTATTCCAAGGGCATGGCTTTCCCCCTCACATACGAAGAGGGGAAAAAAGAAGTTGATAATTAGGATGGCTGAGGACAGGGGACTTAATTAGGCTTTTCTTTAATGTCCCAAAAGCTATGTCATCATGATCCTTCCAGATAATAGGGTCATTTTCAAATAAAATATATGGAGGTTGAGCCCCAAGAGAGAAGTTTGGAATCCAATTTCAATAGTAGACAGCCAGTCCAAGAAAACTTCATAAATAGCACTTAGTTTTAGGTTTTGGGAAGTTCAGGATGCCATGAAGCCTACCTGGATCCAAATGTAGTCCTTGTTCTGAGATCAGGTACCCTAAGTATCGAACCTGAGTTTGAGCAAACTGCATTTTTTCTTTGGAGACTTTGTGCCCCTTTGAGGCCAAAAGTTTTAACAGATGGATGCTGTCTTCCTGTGAAGAGGTGTGAGAAGGGGAGCAGAGAAGCAAATCACCTATGTATCATAACAAATAGAACCTGCAGAAAACTTCATCATCCAAATCAGCCTTTAAGGTTTGTGAAAAGAAAAGACTCTCACCCTGGGGCATTACTGTCCAGATGTATTTCCAGTCTTCCCAAGTGAAAGCAAAGAGATACTGGCTATCATTATTAACAGGAATACTAAAAAATGCTGTGCAATTATAGTGAAAAAATTGCTTTTGGTAGGAATGTGTGTCAGGAATAACAACATGCCAAGGGACAACAACGTTATTTATTGTTCAGAGGTCCTGGACAAATCTCCATCCTCTACCGCTGCATTCTCTCACAGGTTAAATAGGGGTATTATAGGGACTAGGGGAAGGGAATAGGGAGTAGGGCAGGGGAAATGGGGCCCTGAGCCTTGCAATCTTATATTATGGAGCTAATGCCTTAGAAGGACTTCTTTATTTGTAGGTTAATTTATTAAAATTGATTAATAAATCTTTATTAATTCTGAGAAGTTTTGAGGGATCCACCTGAGTCTTGATGGGAAGTACACTGGACTCCACCATTGTCATTTAGACATTTTGCCCATAAGAGGATGGTAGCTGATCCAAGAATAAATGATCATGGTCTCCAGACTCAGCTATGGTGACATCAGAGACAGAGCAAATAAAAGATATCAGAGTCATTTAATTTCCCTGGTTGCTTATTTAGATTACTACTGTCAAATTCTAGATTTTCTCTTTTTGGGTGAAAGAAATTCCAGCATGATTATTTTCTAAGAAATCTTGGTCCAATAAATGAATAGTGGAGGAGGAACTAAGGAGAAGAGTGTGCATGTCACAAAGGCCTAGATAAAAGGAGAGACAGACAGAAAGGAACCTGTTGGCATTTATTAAAGACCCCCACTATCTGAACTGTTTTCGTGCTCTGAGATGGGGCTGATTTAAAGCAGTGGGGGTAAGCACTGGGAGTGTTGTTCTGGTGTCAATAAGGACAAAGAGAGAGTCATTCCCAAACTGGAGAGTGGTTTCTCTCAGCCAATTAGGAAGGAATATTGAGAAGAGCCCCTGTAGTTCCTCGGTGTGCCATTACTGGGAATGAAGAGGACATTGGAAAAACTGGCTAGGGGGCTGATGGCACCTGGAATGATTAAATATGTAACAATCCTTTGTCCAATGTCCTGGCCCTTTGCAAAGCTACCAGAAACTAGGAGGTTTTTGGTTCTGTAGAGGAGCCTTTGATTTCCAGAACTGAAAATTGGAACTGTAGCCATCTTTCTTTTAGGTGACTTATGTGGGATATGAACAAGCTAGTTTGCCAAATTGCCTAAATCTGGAGTGGACACAGTTCCCCATTCCATCAAGTTTCTTTTAACTAAAAGGGAAAGATCCCCTTTCAGTGCATTAATAAAATTAAAAGCTACCCACGTGGATTCAACATCAAAACAAAGACCAAAACTTCCTTTACAGACATTTTGGAGTGGACTGTAATAGACATAAACAGTTTCACCAGGTTTTTGTGTACAAACCTGAATTTTGTTCTCATCAACACGTTTATGAAAAGCTACTGTAATTGTTTGGTGGAGATTTCCAGTGAGAGTTCAAGTATTTTGCCAAAAGTTAGGGGTTTATTTTTCTACATCCCTTTCAAGATGTCCCCATTGAGTTAGTTTTATCCAATATTTGGCCTGGCCCTCACCAACGGGCATGTGGCCTCACCAACAGGCAGGTGGACTGATATAAATCTGAGAAACCAGGTTGCACATTTGAATAACTATGCTACATTCTTCAGCAAACCTAAAGGGGTCCTCAGTCACTTTAGGCAACTACAGCTTAAAATTCAGGTCTTCATAAGAAACTTGGGGTTCATTCAGATCCTCAGAAAACTTAACTTTATAGGGGCTGATTTTAATACATTCAGAAGAGGAAGAACTGAGAAAGGATTCAAAGGAAAAAGGAACTTAAGCAAAAGGATTAGAAGAGAGAGGGGACATATACAGGAGGAAAGGCTGGCACAAAGGAATAGAGAAAAGTGGTACTGGAGGAAGGCCCTGTGCACAGGTGTCTGGGTACAAATGAGGGGGAGGGGGAAAATAGTCCTCAGAAGCCATTTTGATTCCTTTCAACTGTTTGTTTCAGTTAACTTAGAAATAGTATTTCACAAAGAAGCAGAATTAGAATTCTAAAAAACATTTGGAAGCCTCAAGGTACCACTGAAATAGGCACCCCAGTTTTTGTTGTTTTTCTTTTAGCTGTGACTTTCTAACTGGGGAAATCAGAAGTTCCTCATAATGGCCATTAAAGTTCTAAATTGCTTTTGGTTAAGTTGGCCCATTTAGTTAGACATGCACATGAGGAGGGACCACAGTTTTTAAACATAAAACCATCTGCGGTTCGAGAAGGAAGGGACCCTTCAAAGCATTTTGATGACTAGAATTCCTTTTTTTTTTTTTTTAGAAGTGTTCTCTAAAGCAAAAAGCAAAGTTTCTAAATGGCACAGTTCCAATAGGAACACCCTGGTTCCAAAAAGGAGTCTCACCAAAGATCAGCAGAGTTCCAAAAGGCACAGCCTGGTTCCAAAGAGGAGGCATACCAAAAGCTGAACAAGTACTCTCAGAAAGACCCAGACCAAAGTAGATCCCAAATGAAGCCTGTAGAGATCACTACAAACACAAAGAAAGCAGAGACCAAATCCAGGAGAAAACTTACCCTCAAACTCCAGGGTCGGCAAGAAAGCAGTGAGCTCAACTGGCTCTTTGGGGTCTAGCACCTGTTTGCTCACTAGCCTTGGAGTTATTGGGGGGTCTTCTTGAGATCCCATATCTGCTCACCAAGGAATGTTAATCTTAAAAGTTAAACTGTCACTTATTTCACTAACAAATATGGGTTATTTCGGGAGTTGTAGAGAGTTCCAGTTCAGGACACGCAAGCTCCCAGAGAACAAAGAAGAATGTTCTTTTCTGGGGGCGGGCAAAGGGGGAGGGAGAATGATTGCTGTTATAATCAAACAGTCTGTTGGAGTAAACTGAGAGTCTGGAGTATAGTGGCTTTTCATTGGCTGGATTGTGACAGTATTTCATTGGCTGGGCTGTTGGGGAGGGGGATGACCTTTCTCCCTTCTGCTGGGTCAAGTAATAGGATTAGAAAGGTAAGTCTATCCCTGTTAGGGTCTGCAATTGGTGATGAGTAGTACAGCATGAAAGCTCCCTCTTCTGTTCTTCCCACTCTATTTTCATGAGCTTTCTCTTTGTTAATTTTCACACTACTTTCTTTCTTGTGTCTTTGCCACCTCCATTCAATTGCTGAATTTCAGCAGCAGCAAAGTGCATATAAAAACTGCTTTTCCTGCCCTGTTTATCATTCTGCTGCCAGATTCTGTCCTAAGTTCTAACTGGATACACTTGGGAAACATTTCTGACCCAGGCTGCTCCACTATAACCCATTAGTTCCTTAACCCACGCATCAATATCAAAACTAATCAGATTGAGTTCTTTTGTCCTCTGTACCTAAGCAAGGCTCCAAATTTCCATAATTCTCAGTTTCTTTTTCTGTCCTGGGGTTTTTTCCCTACCTTATTAAAATACTGTAGGTTCAAATGGATAAGATTAACCACTGTAAGTGCCTTGCACCATAATGAACAAGAGGTTCTCAACAAATGGCATCTTCCCTGCCCCCCCCCTTCATGTCAGTTATGCAGCATTTCTCTTTAGAAGTGTTTAGAAGGTTTGCAAAATAGGACTCCTGCATCCATCCATTTCACCCTAAAGGAAAATCTTTAGCAATTCATGACTGAATTGCTTGTATCCAACCAAAAACAGTTTTGCAGCCAAACCAAACATGCCTACTGTGTAAATAATGGAGACAGTACATCTACAGTTATACTTCCAATCTTCATTGCACTGTTTGATTCCTTGATGATCATAGTTAAGACACCTCTCTTTGGTCCTAGCAGGTTGCCAAAAGAATCTAAATTCATTTTTATTGCACTGTAATTGATGATAGATGTACTGGATAGACTTTTCCCTTGGAACTTTCGTAGAATCCCTGAGAGTTAACTTTGAACCAAATATCTTTAGTCAACTAATTGATTTCAAAATATCTGTAACTCAACAACAACAACAAAAACACCTCACAAATGACTTGATTAAAAAATGGACAGAGGACCTGAATATTTTTTCTAAAGCCAACATACAGATGGCCAACAGACACGTGAAAAAATGCTGAACATAACTTTCATCAGCGAAACGCAAACCATAACCACCTGAGACATCACCTCACACTTGTCAGAATGGCCAAAGTAAAAAACACAAGACATAACAAGTGTTGGCAAAGGTGTGGAGAAAGGGAAACCCTTGTTCACTGTTGGTGGGAATATAGTGGTGCAGCCACTATGAAAAACAGTATGGAGGTTTCCCAAAAAAGTAAAAATAGAAATACCATATGATCCAATAATTTCAATGCTAGGTATTTGCCCAAAGAAAACTCAAGCACTAATTTGAAAAAATACATGAACCCCTATGTTTACTGTAGCATTATTCACAATAGCTAAGATATGCAAGCAATCCAAGTGTCCACCCATAGACGAATGGATAAAGATGTGGTATAAATATATCATGACCGATTACTCGACCACAAAAAGAATTTGTCATTTGTGGGGCACCTGGGTGGCTCAGTCGGTTAAACGGCTGACTTTGGCTCAGGTCATAATCTCACACGTCTTGTGGGTTCTAGCCCTGCATTGGGCATTGTCCTGACATCCCAGAGCCTGGACCCTGCTTTGGATTCTGTGTCTCCCCCACCCCTCTCTCTCTGCCCCTCCCCCGCTCATGCTTTGTTTCTCTCTTAAAAAAAATAAATAAACAAGCATTAAAAAAGTTTAAAAAGAAAGAATTTGTCATTTGTGATAACATGGACATATCTAGAGGGTATTATGCTAAGTGAAATAAGTCAGGGAAAGACAAATACCATGTGATTTCACTTCTATGTGGAATCTAAAAAAACAAAACGATTCTTAAATACAGAGAACTGATGGTTGCCAGAGGGAAGGTAGGTAGGTGGATGGGCAAAATAGGTGAAGGAAAGTAACAGGTACAAACTTCCAGTTGTAAGTCAGGAAAATGAGAAGCACAACACAGGGAATATGATCAATATTTTAATAACACTGCATGGTAACAGATAGAGACTGCACTTACCATGGTGAGCACTGAGTACTGTATAGAGTCTTTGAATATAGATGTTGTTCATCTGCAACTAATATAACACTGTATGTCAACTATATTTCAATAAAAAAGATTTTTAGAATACTTCTATATTGCTAAAAAGCCCTAACATGATAGAGCCAGGCTCTTCCAGCCATTTGACATATCTTAACTGATGCCTCCAGCTGTTCTATTTTAGAGGTAAACACCTGCAAAAAGATATTTTCATAACAAGTTCCCCCACCACGGCAGCGGCGTATATGGCTAACTAGAATGAAGTTCTTCAAACAGAAGCAATAGCCAATGAAGTAGCTGTACTCCTCATAATTTAAGAAACATTTTCCTAGAACATCTATAATTACTTTCATCACTAAAAAGTATTGGGATTTTAATAAATATCCAGTCTCTGTTTTAACAGTGGGGTGACAAGGGTCTTCTCTAGGTCACAAACAATATCAAACATTTTATGTGTCAGTATACACGAATATATGCTACGCGTATACCTTTTAAGGACTTGCATAATTTATCTCATCCATGGTACCATTTGCTATTGACTACATCATTCTCATCTCTTTGTTGGCAAAAGAGAAGGTAGAAACTAAGGACTATAAGGACTTATTTGAGAAATTTGTTTTTGTACTCCTACCTCAACTTTTATTGCTAATTAAAGTTTGACTACTAGAAGAAATCAGTGTATTCACCAGCACAATTTCCCAATGTGATTAATCTTCCCAAATTAAAATTATTTATTCAAAAAATATTTGACAGGTTATAGCATGCCAGACATTATGAAAAATTGAGGATATGATCCTGGCCTTTAGAAAGCCTAGGATACAAGGAGAAGGCAAATATTGAATATGTAATTAAATGTGAACAGTTCTAAGAAGAAGCAGTATTACCTTAACTCTGAACGTCTTCGCTGCCTCAATGGGTGGGATCTCCCATCTTTATCTTGCCAATCCATTGTATAAAAGTCTGGTTAGCTGGGTTAGCAAGTCTTTGGCCTTTTGTTGATACAAATACAAATTCATTGTTAAGTTGCTCTTATATAATCTTTTCTCCCCTCCCTTGTCTCACATCCTAAAAGAGCTGATCTTATAACTTCAAACCTCAAATCCTGTCAAACGAGTCAGAGAGAGATTTGAAAACAAAGTGTGACATGTACTAATAAGGTGGTACGTGTAGAATCATTAACATACCAGTAATTAAAATTTGATAGAGAAGGAACAACATTTAGCTTTGTCACACATCTCATGTTTTATATGATGATGTTGTCTTATGTTTCATATGAGAGGGATCACCTAGATGCTAACTATACAGATATGGACTTTATGCCATTAATGATGTCTCAAGGTGACAGGATGTCTGGTCATCCAGACAACAAGGTTCACTTTCCAAAAAAAATAAATAAATAAAAGAATGGTTGATATCATGATGGCTGAGATTTGTGACAAGAGATACATCCTAGTTGAGTATTTTCAAACTCCTGGTGGAAAAACCACCAAAAATCAGTTTCAAACTTAAAATAAGGTGTTAGAATGTCAGTACATTAGGGGTGCCTGGGTGGCGCAGTCGGTTAAGCGTCCGACTTCAGCCAGGTCACGATCTCGCGGTCCGTGAGTTCGAGCCCCGCGTCGGGCTCTGGGCCGATGGCTCGGAGCCTGGAGCCTGCTTCCGATTCTGTGTCTCCCTCTCTCTCTGCCCCTCCCCCGTTCATGCTCTGTCTCTCTCTGTCCCAAAAATAAATTAAAAAAAAAACTTAAAAAAAAAAAAAAAAGAATGTCAGTACATTATATAGTATACCATAACCTATAAAGCAAGTGAGAAGCGAGAAGTAGTACAGATAGTGAGAAAAGGGTACAAGACTAATAAAAGAGGGAAGACATTTGAAAAGAAAAGCAGAAAACCATGATTGGATGACTTTCTTCTGATGTCACAATTACTCAACAGTAAATGTAGAAATTAGAAATGGCCCATCAAGTCAAAGTGTAAAACAGAGACAGGGCCCCTACGTATGCCTTCTCATCAACACAGGATGTGTGTAACCATGATGCTAACATTCCAGACAGAGGTTTGGCAATGGTAAGTATATCATTTGGCCTTTAAAGCAAATTTTCCCGCTCAGTATTTCTTTCCCTGTATCATTAACATGTGCCTTCAGCCCATTTTCCATGACAGCTTTTACCTAATAGTGCTAAGATCTTCCAACACACTTGCATCATCCAGCCTCATTTATAGCCTCTATCCTTGTGTGCCTTCAGTATCATTTAATTATGAATAAATCTCTCTAGATTTTTTTATCTTCCTTCCAGCCCTTTCTCTATTCTATCCTACCTGACACCTGTTTTCAGTGGATGATACCACTTTCCTCAAACAAGATAGTTTTCCACTTCATGGGGAAGTGGAAATGGGTCCCATGGAGACTCACGGGGTCAGAGAGGAAGGATGCACCTTTGTTCGGCACCATTATTCCACTGTGTCTTTTTTGAAGTTGCTACCCTCTGATTACATCATTTGCTTCCCATTCTCATCCTTGGCCCCAGTTGAACACCAATGAGTTCTCTCACCTTTGGCAGTGGTTTTAATGGTTTCCTTGTAGATTCCGGGTGAACCTCTGGGCCTTCACTCTTTATTTTCTTTCACACTTGTATCCAATCCACCCGTAAGTTCTGCTGGCTCAGCAGTTAAAATATAGCTTAAATCCAGCTGCTTCACCAGTATTCTAATCTTAGCCACAATCATCTCTCATCCAGACTTCTGCATCAGCCCCCTAAGTGGTCTCCGCCTCCACTATTACTCCTGTTTAGACCATCTCTGACTTAGCGGAGTTTTCTTCCTAAACTAGCAATCAGATGGCGTTATTATCCTTCAAAGTTTTCTCATTAAACTTAAAAACAAAATTCAGACTCAGAGGGGCAACCAAACCCACTTGATCTAGCTTTTAAATCTCCCCTCCCTTCAAAGTAAGACAACACTAAGGAAACACATCCAAACCAAATTCATAGAAACCAGGAAACCACCGCATCAGCAGAGATCACCAGCATCACAAAGAACCAGACAATCCCAAAGGGAGGCCTGGGGTACTATGGCTCTCCTAGTGATGGTGTAGCATGTCCATATGCCTACAAATGAAGAAGGCTTGGTAAACAGAAAATGGCCAAGAAAGTTCCTGGCCTTCTTCCACAGTATCGTCCAAAGGGTCCCTAACAAGGTAAAACAGCAAGAAAAGGGTATTCAACAATTTTAGAAGTGGATGCAGTTATTGGAAAAACTAACATTTTTTGTTTTCATTCCATTGTAATTAAGTGATAACTCTTCTTGAGCACCCAAACTGACTGAGGACAATACAATTCATCACAATGACAAAATAATCACTATTCTGCAAGCCCTAGCCATAATGAAGCTCAATCCTACAGTTTCTAAACTGCATTACTGGTATTTGGGACTCAGTGCTTAATCTCTGCTAAATCTCAGACCAACCCGGGAAAGTCATCCAGACATTTGCCAGGCTTTTCACTACTACTGGCTTTCATGTAGAATGCCTTATTAGACCCAAACAAGCAAGGCTATTCAGGACTAAGTGAAAGAAGTTTTCAGATAATTGAGTGGCAAAGTTATAGACTTTGGCTCACACATAGAAAGAGGGCGAAAAAGTAAAGTCAAATGGGGGAGAAGAGACAAAGGGTAAAAGAACCATGGTGTGGTTCAAAAGGATGTGAAATAACTGCTTCCGTGAGTGCTCTCTGGCTCTCACAAAGACCCAAATTTTAACAACCTATCTATCCTAACTATTAAGGAGGGGCACCTGGGTGGCTCAGATCATCATCACATTGTTTGTGAGTTCCAGCCCCACCTTAGGCTCTGTGCTGACAGCTCAGAGCCTGGAGGCTGCTTTGGATCCTGTGTCTCCTTTCTCTGCCCTTCCCCCCGCCCACACTCTGTCTCTCTCTTTCAAAAAATAAATAAACATTAAAAAACATAATAAAACACAGGTCATCCTAACACAACAACACTAAATTTGTTAACCAATATAGACATTCTATTTACTTTTCCTTAAAGCCTCTTTTCCTAAATAAGAAGGGTATTAGAATACTTTATAAAAGTTACTTTACACTGGAACAAAATGTAGCTTACATCTTGCAGAAGACGAAAAAGGCCCCTAGAACTAAACACATAAAACTGGACTTAAAATGCATGAAAAATTACAAGACATTCTTATGACTTTTTCTTCAAAAAGATTTAGGAAGCACTAAACTTCAATAAACTTGGAAAGATTAACAGATATTAGCTCCATCATTCTGGTCATTCCTGTTGCCATCTTTTGAAGGAAAGGGGTGTGGTGAGTGGGCTTACTATAAAGCCAGCTTCTTAATAACAAAACACTGTGTTTTGCATATTGCTTAGAGAAGACTGACCTTGCAATTTATTGGCCTCAAGAGACACATGATCCCCTTCTCTGCCCCCCGGCAAAATACAACCAAGGAGAGAGACTATCCTAGTGGATAATCAGCTTTCATGAATTTTATACTATTTCTTATATGTATTTTGGTGAAACCAAATTTAAAACTAATCTATAAATACAAAATTTAGAATGAGGTAATTCCTATTTACCTTACACTTTAAAAATTGTTTTGGGGGCACCTGGGTGGCTCAGTCAGTTAAGTGTCCAACTCTTGATTTTGGCTCAGGTCATGATCTCATGGTTTGTGGGTTTGAACCCCACATTGGGCTCTGTGCTCGCAGCACAGAGACTGCTTGGGATTCTCTCTCTCTCTTCCTCTTTCTCTACCCTTTCCCTTGCTCACACTTTCTCTCTTAAATAAGTGAACATTTAAAAATAAATAAAATAAAAAATTGCTTTGGATACTTGCTCTGTAGGCATCGGGAAGCACCTATATTTAAAACAACTCAAAAAGTAAAAATACAATTACCATATAATCCAGCAATTCCACTTTTGAGTATTTGATGAAATTGAAAACACTAATTCAAAAAGATTTCTGCACCCCTATGTTCATTGCAGCATTATTTCCAATAGTCAAGAAATGGAAACAACCTAAACGTCCACTGATGAATAGATAAAGAAAATGTGAGAGAAGGAAGATGGCAGAGTAGAATGATCCTGAGTCACCACCTATCACAGATGCATTTCAGCAGGTGACCCAGTGCAGAAGCAGTTTTCTTTTTTTTAAATTTTTTTTTCTTTCTCAACGTTTTTATTTATTTATGGGACAGAGAGAGACAGAGCATGAACGGGGGAGGGGCAGAGAGAGAGGGAGACACAGAATCTGAAACAGGCTCCAGGCTCTGAGCCATCAGCCCAGAGCCCGACGCGGGGCTCGAACTCACGGACCGTGAGATCATGACCTGGCTGAAGTCGGACGCTTAACCGACTGCGCCACCCAGGCGCCCCGCAGAAGCAGTTTGAATAGCACCTGAGTTATACATGAAGGAGATTTATGGACAATTTTAGGACATGTGCCGGAGAGTCAGGGATCTGTGGGAGCTTTCTCTGGAAACAGGAGTGCTGGCAGGTGCCATTTTTCTTCTCCTCCTTCAGCCTAGACCACCAATGGTTGCAGAACCAGTTTTGACACTCTCCATTTACCTTGATACCAGTGCTTGCCCCCATAGACCTGCCCCACCCAATCTGCTTACCTCAGTAGACAACCCCTCCGAACCACGCCGGCCCTGCCTCACCTGGCCCTGCCTCACCTAGCAGGCAGCCTCACCAGGACTGGCACCCCTCCAAAGTGACTACTGCCCCGACAACACTGGGCAGGTGGCCTCCACTGGGACTAGTGTCCCATCAAAAGGATGGGAAAGCTAATCTCACACACCAGTGTGCCTGGAGTAGCTGCAGCTGGGCCTCTCAGCTAGCTGGGCCAGGAGCAGACCCTGCCCACCAGTGCACCAGCAGCAGATACAGCTGATCATGGCAGTCAGCTGGGATAAGGGCTGGCCCCACCCACCAGCACACCTGCTGGGGCTGCAGCAGGGCTTCTCAGCCAGCCATGCAGGGGACAGAGACCTGCCCACAGCACATCCAAAGAGTTGAGGCTCAGTCACAACAGGAGGGCACACGCAGAGCACACAAGGCACACCCTTTGAGCTCCTGGTTCTGGTGACCAGGGGGTTTTGTGTTCCAAGGCATCATAGGATGCCTTCTACATAAGGCTACCACTTTCAAAACCAGGAGAGGTAGCTGAACTATGTAAAACATAGAAATAAACACAGAGAGAGAAAATGGAACAGAGACTATGTTCCAAACAAAAGAACAAGATAAAATCACAGAAAAAGAATGAAATAAAATGGAGATAAGCAATCTACCTGATAAATAATTCAAAGTAATGGTCCGAAAGATATTCACTGGACTTGAGAGAAGGGTGGATGAGCCTAGTGAGAACTTCAAAGAGATGGAAAATATAACAAAGAACCAATCAGAGCTGAAGAATAACTGGAATTTTAAAATATGTTAGAGAAAATCAACAGCAGATTAAAAGGATGCAGAATGGATCAGCGATCTGGAAGACACTTAAGCTGAACAGCAAAAAAGAAAAAGAATTTTAGAATGAGGATTAGGACCTCTGCAGCAAAATCAATAATAACATATGTAAATAACATTTACATTATATGGGTTCCAGAAGGAGAAGAGAGAGAAGGTGGGAGAAAACTTATTTGAAGAAATAACAGCTGGATAAATAGCTAGCTTCTAACAATGAATCAGGAAGAAGTAGAAAATTTTAACAGACCAGTTACTAGTAGCAAAATTGAACCAATAATCAAAAAACCAAAACCAAAAACCCAACAAACAAAAGTCCAGGACCAGATGTCTTCACAGATGAATTCTACCAAACATTTAAAGAAGAGTTAATACCTATTCTTCTTAAAACATTCCACAAAATATAAAAAGGAAAACTTCCTTATTCATTCTATGAGGCTAGCATTACCCTGATACCAAAACAGGACAAAGGCACTACAAAAGAGAAAATTACAGGCAAATCTCTCTGATAAACACAGATGCAAAAATCCTCAACAAAATATTAGCAAACCGAATTCAAGAATACATTAAAGTGATCATTTACCATGATCAAGTGGGCTTTATTCCAGGGAGGCAAGGGTAATTCATCATCCTCAAATCAGTCAAATGTGATGCATCACATTAACAAGAGAAAGGATAAAACCCACATGATCATCTCAATAGGTGCAGAAAAAGCATGGGACAAAATACAACACCCGTTTATGATAAAAACACTCAATAAAGTTGGTTTAGAGGGAACACACCTCAACATGATAAAGGCCATATATGAAAAACCTACAGTTAATGTTATACTCAATGGTGAAAAACTAAAAACTTTTCCTCTAAGATCAGGAATAAGACAAGGATGTCCACTCTCACAACTTTCATTCACCATAATTCTGAAAGTCCTGGTCACAGCAGTAAAACAATAAAAAGAAATAAAAGTCATCCAAATGGATAAGGAAGAAGTAAAATTTTACTATTTGTAGATGACATACTATATAGAAAACCCTAAAGTTCCACCAAAAACCTATTAGAACTGACAAATTCAGTAAGTTTACATGATACAATATACAGAAAACCTGTTGTTTCTAAAGGTTGATAACAAAATAATAGAAAGAGATAAGAAAACAATCCCACTTAAAATTGTACCAACGATAATAAATTACCTAGGAATAAATTTAGCCAAGAAGCTGAAAAACCTGTCCTCTAAAAACTGTAAGATATTGATGAAAGAAATTCAAGACAGCACAAACAAAACAAAGATATACCATGGATTGGAAGAATAAATATTGTTAAAAATACAATATTATCCAAAGCAATCTACAGATTCAATGTGATCTCTATCAAAAATACCAATAGCAAATCATTTTTACCAGATTAGAATAATTCTAAAATTTGTATAGAACCACAAAAAAACTAAATAACAAAGCAATCTTGTGAAAGAACAAAGTTGAAAGTATCACAATCCCAAATTTCAAACTGTACTACAAAGCTATAATAATCCAAACAGTATGGTACTGGCACAAATATAGATGCGTAGATTAATGGTACAGGATAGAGAGCCCAGAAATAATTCCACACTTATATAGTCAACCTGCACAAAGGAGGCAAGAATATACAATGGGGAAAAGGCCATATTTTTGGCAAATAGTGCTGGAAAAAATGGACAGCTACATATCAAAGAATAAAACTAGACCACCTTCTTGCATCATACACAAAAATAAACTTAAAACAGAGACCTAAAAGGGAGACCTGAAGCCATAATACTCCTAAAAAGAAATGGAGGCAGTAATGTTTTGAATATCACCCTTACAACATTTTTCTGGATATGTTTCCTCAAGCAATGGAAACAAAAGCAAAAATAAACTATTGGGACTACACCAAAATAGAAACCACCTGAACAGCAAAGGAAACCATCAACAAAACAAAAAGGAAACCAACTGAATGGGAGAAGATATTCACAAATGATAGGTTTAACACGGGGTTAAAATAAAAAATATATAAAGAACTTAGGGAGCTCAACCAAAAAAAAAAAGAAATCTGATTAAAAAATGGTCAGGGGCTCCTGGGTGGCGCAGTCGGTTAAGCGTCCGACTTCAGCCAGGTCACGATCTCGCGGTCCGTGAGTTTGAGCCCCGCGTCAGGCTCTGGGCTGATGGCTCGGAGCCCGGAGCCTGTTTCCGATTCTGTGTCTCCCTCTCTCTCTGCCCCTTCCCCGTTCATGCTCTGTCTCTCTCTGTCCCAAAAAATAAAATAAAAAACGTTGAAAAAAAAATTTAAAAAAAAAATAAAAAATGGTCAGAGTACCTGACTAGACATTTTCCCAAAGTTGATATACAAATGGCCAGCAGACACATAAAAAGATGCTTTATGTCACTAATCATCAGGGAAACGCAAATCAAATCCACAATGAGATATCACCTCATAACTGACAGAACGCCTAGTATTGTCTAGTATCAAAAAGAGGACAAATAACAAGTGTTAATGAGGATGTGGAGAAAAGAGAGCCCTCATGTACTGTAGGTGGGAATGTAAATTGGTGTAACTACTATGGGAAACATCACAGAGTTTCCTCAAAAAGTTAAAAACAGAAATACCATCCAATCCAGTAATTCCACTACTGAGTACTTGTCCAAAAAAAAAAAAAAAAAAAAAAAAAAAAAGTGCAAACACTAATTTGAACATATATATGCATCTTTATGTTTATTGCAGCATTATTAACAACAACCAAGATAGGGAGACAAATGTGTCCACTGATAGACGAGTGGATAAAGAAGATATGGTATATATGTACAATGAATGCTACTCAGCCATAAAATGAACGAGGTCCTGTCATTCATGACTATATGAATGGGCCTAGAAGATAATATGCTAAGTGAAAATAAATCAGAGAAAAACAAATACTATATGATTTCACTTATATGTGAAATCTTAAAAAAAAAAGAGAGAGTTGGGGCGCCTGGGTGGCGCAGTCGGTTAAGCGTCCGACTTCAGCCAGGTCACGATCTCGCGGTCCGTGAGTTCGAGCCCCGCGTCAGGCTCGATGGCTCTGGGCTGATGGCTCAGAGCCTGGAGCCTGTTTCGGATTCTGTGTCTCCCTCTCTCTCTGCCCCTCCCCCGTTCATGCTCTGTCTCTCTCTGTCCCAAAAATAAATAAACGTTGAAAAAAAAAAAAAAGAGAGAGAGACAAAAAAACCCAAACAGACTCTTAAATACAGAGAACAAACTTGGGGTTGCAAGAGGGATGTGGTTGAAGGAGATGGGTAAAATAGGTGAAGGGGATTAACAGGTATAAAATTCCAGTCATAGGTAAGTCACAGGGATGAAAAGTACAGCATAAGGAATACAGTTAATAATATTGTAATAATGTTGTGTGGTAACAGATGGGGACTACACTTATCACTATGTTGTCTACCTGAAACTAGTATAACATTGTATATCAATTATATTTAATAATAAATTTTAAAATAAGTATAAAGAAAATAGTGGGTAATTAATCCTAAATATATAATTACATTAAAACATGAATATAATATTTCAACTAAAAAGAAAATATTGTCAGAAATAAGAAAAAAATATCTGAAAACTTCCCTAATCTCAGAAAGGAATAATCAAGTCCAAGAAGCAGAGAAGTCCCTGAATAAGATGAACCCAAGAAGGTCCCTACCAAGAGGCATAATAATTATAATGGAAAAATTAAAAATAAAGAGAAAGTCCTAAAAGTAGCAAAAGAAAAGCAAATAGTGATGTACAAGGAAAACCCCATAAAGCTATCAGTTGAAATTTCAGCAGAAACTTTGAATATATTATGCTACTCCCTTCTGACCTGCAATGTGCTAAAAGAAAAAATTCTAGAACCAAGAATACCCTGCCCAGGGAGGTTATCATTCAGCATTAAAGGAGAGAGAAAGTTTTCCAGATAAACAAAAGTTAAATTCATTACTACTAAATGGGCCTTACAAGAAATGTTAAAGTGCAGGGGAACCTGGGTGGCTCGGTTGGTTAAGCATCTGACTTTAGCTCAGGTCATGATCTCATGGCTCATGAGTTCAATCCCATGTTGGGCTCTATGTTGACAGGTCAGAGCCTAGAGCTTGCTTTGGATTCTGTGTCTCCCTCTCTCTGTTCTTCCCCTGCTCAAGCTGTCTCTCACACTCTCTCAAAAATAAACAGTGAAAGAAAGAAAGAAAGAAAGAAAGAAAGAAAGAAAGAAGAAAGAAAGATGTTAAAGTGCAAAATAAAAGGCTATACATGGAAGAAAATTATGAAAAGAAAAATATTACACTAGCAGAAACAAACACAGAAGTAGATCAATCACTTATAAGGCTAATATGAATGTTTATTTAAACACAAAAGTAGTGTTACCAGTTTTATCTACACAATTTAGGTAAGGGATACACAAAATTAAAAAACGTAAAATATGATATCATATAAATAAAAGGCAGAGGGGAGGAAGGTGTAGAAATGTACTGCTTTTAGAATGTGTTCAAATTTAAGTGACCATCAACTTAATATAGACAGGATCCTATATACAGATGATGTTATATATGAACCTCATGGCAACCACAAACCCAAAATTTATAATAGATACAGAAACACACATACAAAAGAGAAAAAAAATGCAAGCATAAGAAGAGAAAGAGAGCAAGAGAAGGAACAGAAAAGAACTAAAAAAACAATGAGAAAACAACAAATGGCAGTAAGTACACAGCTAATTATTTTAAATGTTCAATAATTATTTTAAATGTAAATGGACTAAGTGCTCCAATCAAAAAACATAAGGTAACTGAATGGAATAAAATAAAAATAAACATAAAAATAATAAAATAAAATAAAAATTAAAAATTAAATTTAATTTAAAAATTAAAATTAAAAAAATTAAATAAAGAAAATAAAATAACCTATCTATATGCTACCTACAAGTTGCAATTCAGATCTAGAGCTATATACAGACTGAAAGTGAAGGGATGGAAAAAGATATTTCATGCAAACGGAAGCAGAAAAATGCCAGGGTAGCAATACTTATGTAAGACAAAATAGACTTTAAAACAAAGGCTGTAACAATAGACAAAGAGGGGAATTACATAATAATAAAGTGATAATTCCAACAAGAGGATATAACAATTGTAAATATCTATGCACTGAACATCAGAGCAACTCAACCTATAAAGCAAATACTAACAGACATAAAGGGAAAAATTGACAGTAATATAATAATAGTAGGGACTTTAACACCCACTTACATCAATATGGATGCATCATTCAGACAGAAAATAAGGAAACAATGTCTTTGAATGACACATTAGACTTAACAAATATATTCAGAACATTCCATCCAAAAACAGCAGAGTACATACAATCTTTTCAAGTGTTCTTTTCAATGTTCACATGGAACATTCTCTAGGGTAGATCATATGTTAGGGCACAAAACAAGTATTAATAAATTTAACAAAACTGAAATCCTATCAATCATCTATTCCAACCACAATAGTATGAGACTAGAAATCAATTACAAGAAAAGAATGGGAAGAAACATGAACATGTCAAGGCCAAACAACCAATGGGTCAATGAAGAAATTAAAGAAGAGGGAAAAAAAAAAATGCCTGGTGACAAAAATGGAAACACTATAGTATAAAATCTTTGGGACACAACCAAAGTAGTTTTATGAAGTAATTTTATAGCTATACAGGCCTACTTCAAGAAACAAAAATCTCAAATAAACCCATCTAAACTTACACCTTAAAGGAACTAGAAAAATAACAAACAGAGCCCAAAGTCATTAGAGGGAAGTTATTAGTATCAGAACAGAAATAAATGAAATAGAAACTTCAAAAAAATAGAAAAGGTCAATGAAACTAAGGGCTAGTTCTTTGTAAAGATAACAAAATTGATAAATCTTTAGCCAGAATCAAGAAATATAGGACTGAAAATCAGAAATGAAAGAGAGGTTACAATCAACATAACAAATACAAAGGATAGTGGGAGACTACTATGAAAAATTACTTGCCAACAAATTGGACAACCTAGAAGAAAAGGATCCATTTCTAGAAAAATACTATCTTCCAAGACTGAATCAGGAATAGAAAACTTGAACAGACTGATTACTACCAATAAAACTGAATTGGTAAAAAACGAAAACAAGAACCCACCAACAAACAAAAAGCCCAGACCCAGATGGTTTCATAGGTAAATTCTACCAAACATTTAAAAAAGAATTACTACCTATCCTTTCCACTCTATTCAAAAAATAAAAGAGATGGAATACTTTCAAGTTCATTCTGAGCCCACTATTACCCCAATATGAAAACCAGACAAAGGCATTACAAAAAAACAAAACAAAAACAAAACCCAGATAAACTACAGGCCAATATTCCTGATGAATATATATGTAAGAATCCTCAACAAAATATTAGCAAACCAAATTCAACAATACACTAAAAGGATCATTCATCATGATGCGGTGGGACATATTCCAGGGATGTAAGAATGGTCCAATATCTGCAAATCAGTCAAGATGATACTCCACATTAACTAAATGAAGGATAAAAATCATATGGTCAGTCTTAATAAATGCAGAAAAATCATTTGACAAAACACAGGGCCCCTGGGTGGCTCAGTCAAGTGAGTGTTCAACTCTTGATCTCAGCTCAGGTCTTGATCTTGGGGTTGTGCTCTGCACTGGGAATGAAGCCTACTTAAAAATAATTTCAATTTCTATTTTTGATAAAAACTCTCAACAAAGCAACTGTAGAGGGAATGTACGTCAACATAATAAAGGCCATATATGACAAGCCTACAGCCAACGTCACACTCAATGGTGAAAAGCTGAAAACTTTTCTTGTAAGCTCAGGAATAAGACAAGGATGCCACTCTTGTCATTTTTATTGAACAGAGTTGGAAATCATAGCCAGAACAGTTATGCAAGACAAGGAACTTAAAAGACCAATCAGAAAACAAGCAATAAAATTGAACCAGATCATCTGTAACCTACATCATTACCAGCCCATGTCTTTGGTATTGATCAGGTTTTGTTTTGCAAGCTATATGCACTGACTGACTAACTTTAGCAGAAAAGCAATAGTAGCTCACAATCTCTGGCGATATTAGAAGATAAAAAATTATTTAAAGTGACCAGACCCACAAATGTATGGCCAACTAATCTTCAACAAATTAGCAAAGAGTGTCCAGTGGAAAAAAGATGGTCTCTTCAGCAAATGGTGCTGGGAAAACTGGACAGTGACATGCAGAAGAATGAAACTAGACCACTTTCTTACACCACACACAAAAATAAGTTCAAAATGGATGAAAGACCTTAACGTGAGACAGGAAACCATCAAAATCCTACAGGAAAAAACAGGGAGCAATCTCCTTGATCTCAGTCACAGAAACCGCTTACCAGACATGTCTTTGGAGGCAAGGGAAATAAAAGCAAAAACGAACTATTGGGACCTCACCAAGATAAAAAGCTTCTGTGTGGCAAATGAACAAATCAACAAAACTAAAAGGCAACTGATGGAATGGAAGGAGATATTTGCAAATAACATTTTGGATAAAGGGTTAGTATCCAGGGCCACCCGAGTGGCTCAGGAGGTTAACTTCCCAACTCTTGATTTCAGCTCAGGTCATGATTTCATGGTTCATGAGTTCAAGCCCCACATTGGGCTCTGTGCTGACAGTGTGGAGCCTGCTTGGGATCTTTTCTCTCCCTCCCTCCCTCCCTCCCTCTCTCTCTCTCTCTCTCTCTCACCCTCCCGCTCATGTATGTCTCAGCCTCTCTCAAAATTAATAAATAAAATCTTTAAAAAAGGGTTAGTGGGGCGCCTGGGTGGCACAGTCGGTTAAGCATCCGGCTTCAGCCAGGTCACGATCTCGCGGTCCGTGAGTTCGAGCCCCGCGTCAGGCTCTGGGCTGATGGCTCGGAACCTGGAGCCTGTTTCCGATTCTGTGTCTCCCTCTCTCTCTGCCCCTCCCCCGTTCATGCTCTGTCTCTCTCTGTCCCAAAAATAAATAAAAACGTTGAAAAAAAAATAAAAAAAAAAAGGGTTAGTATCCAAAATCTATAAAGAATTTATCAAACTCAACTCCTCCCCCAAACAAATAATCCAGTGAGGAAATGGGCAGAAGACATGAATAGACACTTTTCCAAAGAAGATATCCAGATGGCTAACACACCCATGAAAAGATGCTCAACATGACTTATCATCAGGGAAATACAAACCAAAACCACAATGACATACTACCTCACACCTGTCAGAATGGCTAACAATAACAACTCAGGAAACAACAGATGTTGGCGAGGATGTGAAGAGGATCTCTTTTGCACTCTTGGTGGGGATGCAAACTGGTGCAGCCACTCTGGAAAACAGTATGGAGGTTCCTCAAAAAATTAAAAATAGAACTTCCCTATGACCCAGCACTTGCACTACTAGGTATTTAACCAAAGGACACAAAAATACTGATTCGAAGGGGCGTATATACCACAATGTTTATAGCAGTGCTATCAACAATAACCAAATTATGGAAAGAGCCCAAATGCCCACCTACTGATGAATGAGCAAAGAAGATGCAGTATATAGATGCAATGGAATACTACTTGGCAATCAAAAAGAATGAAATCTTGCCACTTGCAACAATGTGGATGGAATTAGAGTGTATTATGCTAAGCAAAATAAGTCAGAGAAAGACAAATATCATATGACTTCACTCATATGTGGAATTTAAGAAACAACAGATGAACATAGGGGGAGGGAAGGAAGAAAAGATAAAATGAGAGAGGGCGGTAAACCAAAGGAGACTTTTAAATACAGAGAACAAACTGAGGGTTGCTGGAGGTAGGCAGGGGGATGGCCTAAATGGGTGCTGAACATGAAGGAGGGCACTTGCTGGGATGAGCACTGGGTATTGTATGTAAATGATGATTCACTGGGTTCTACTCCTGAAACCAATACTACACTGTATGTTAACTAACTTGAATTTAAATAATTAAAAATAAATAAATAAAGTGGGCAGAAATCAAGGCATCCAGTGTTGGCAAAAATTATGTCATAGTAGCAATAAGGCAGAGATAGTGTGGCTGTAGCAACAGAACATCAGATCACACTAACCCTACTGCTGTGTAACACTTTGTTGAGGAGACCATCCTTACCACCACCACGAAAACACTTAGATCATGTGTCTGTGCCCTAGCTTTCACCGTCAGGGAAAATAAATATCTAGACTTTATTGCTTCTCTAGTTAACAATAATTCTGAAACCATGAATAATCACAGAGTGTAACGTTCCATGAACATAGATAAGGGTTTCAAATACTAGATAACCAAAAACATGTCAACAAATAATCATGTAGTCCATTCTTTGCCTACCCAACATTCATATAGGTTATTCTTCCTTTAGCTACATCTCCTCCCACCAAAACAATAAACCCACAAAAAAAACCCCACAAAACTGAAAATTAGTTTTATAATTTTCACACTTAACAAGATTCTGCTCATTCCTTCTCTAAGCGGACAGAAGAAAATGTGGTAGAGCACTGAGAAAGAGTTCTCAAAGTGAGATCACCAGACTAACACTTTGGCAACTTGTTAGAAGTGCAAATCCTCAGGCCAAACCTGGAACTACTGAATTAGAAACTAAGCAATCTGTGTTTAACAAATCCTCTGGGTGTATTCTGGTCATGCTAAAGTTTGAGAACCATTTCATATTAAGTATATTTAAAAATATATGTATAGAAGATGAAGCAACACTATCAACCAACTTGAGCTAATTAACATTTGGGAAACACACCACAGCAGCTTATGCATTCTTTTCAGTTGTGTACCTCTAACAAGGTAGTTCATGTTCTAGGCCATAAAACTATTCTAACCAACTTTGAAATGATGAAAATCTGCACAAAGTAGATTTTCTGAGCGTACTGGAATTGAATTAGAAATAAATATCAAAGATTTGGAAAATCTCCAATTATTTGGAAACTAAGTAACATTCCTAAACAGCTTACAATTCAAAAAAAGAAATATAAAGTGAAATTGAAAAGTGTTTGAAGCTCAATTAAAATGAAAATACAACGTAACCAAAATCTGTGGGATGCCTGTAAAACAGTACTTGAGGGAGAAATGTCTCGCACTAAAATCCTCTGCAATTAGAAAAAAAGAAAAGGTCTCAAACCCAGGACTTCAGATTTCAGTTTAAGAATAAAAAAGAAAAGAAAGAAAATTAAACCCAAAGTAAACAGAAGCACAGAAATAATATTAGCAGATGCCAATAATATAGAAAAGAAAAACAAGAAAATCAACAAACCTATTGATCTTGGAGAAGATCAATAAACTTGGTAAACTCAGTGACAGCAGCATAGATTTTACAGATATTAAATAGTAACAAAATAATATGAACAACTTTCTGCCAATAAATTAGGCAACTTAGAGGACATAGAAAAGACCCTAGAAAGGAACTTTAGCCAAAGACCACCGGGAACACACTTGTAGTTGAACAAGTTGGGTTTATAACTCCTTTCAATGAGGGAAAACATCTTCCAAGGGGAGCCATGAGGGAGTCTCAGGAACAGAACATTAAAAAGTACCTATTATAGGATTTGAGCTTTGGCTAATGGATTCGAATTAGAATCTAAGGAAAAAGAGGTTTGCTCTACTTGGATGCTGTCAGCAAGCAGAGACCTGAAGTTCACCCATTTTATCCTTACAGATCATTCAAACTGAAAACAATATTTTCATTAACAAATAAATGGTTATACTATGTTACATCTACTCAAGTAGTATTCTGCAATAAAAATTATGCACGTAACAAAGATGAATCTCAAAATAAATGCTGAGTGAACAGAACTAGGCAAAAAGAAATGTCTACTATGCAATGCATTCATACACGATTCTAGAAAGAAAACGCAAGCTCATCTCTAGCGACAAAAAGCAGATCAGTGGTTGCCTAGAAAAGAGCAATCTGGACAGTTGGGAAGATTTAAAAGTGGCAGGTGGAAACTCTTGGGTATGGTTGTTCATTATCATGATCGGGGTGGCAGTTTTAGACGTGTATACATAGGTCAGAACTTACCAAATTGCACAGTTTAAAGATGCGCAGTTTATCATATGTTGATTATATTTCAATAATTTGATTAAAAAAAGATAAAGAAGTCATTGTTTTCCTAAACTTCAGACACAGTCACTTAACCAGAAACTACACTCAACCAACATCCTCTTTCTTCCTCTATAGACATTAGAAATTATATCTCAATTAGCATACACATATTTTTAGTGGAATGGATTTGAAAGTAACCTGAAAGATTAGTTGAAAATTGAGACTTATACATGAATCTCCATTTCCCCCAAAGTATTATAGGTAAAATAGCATTTTCTCCCTTTCATATATTGGCAATATTATGACTAATTACTATGTTAACACTTACTATATTTACATAAGACATAATAAATTACAGGCTTAAGTTTACAGAATCCAAGTAAGAAAGTTCAGAGTACATTTTTATTCCTCTTGGACCAACAGTGATTTTTTTTTTCCTGCTTCTCTACTCAAAAATCTTGATTCCTACTCGGTACAAGATATTCAGAAAATTCTTATCTGTCCTATACACAAAAACCATGTCATCAAACACATGGTCTCTGAGCATGGGGTTTACCGGGGCCCCAGCAAGACTGGATAAGAACTTGCTTTACTCAAAAGGTAGTCTTTTAATTTTTACAGAAATACATTTTTATTTAACAATCAGAAGAATACATCATGTACATCGTGTTTGAGAATTGGTTAGCACAGGAGCACCTGAGTGGCTCATTACCCAACTTTGGCTCAGGTCATGATCTCACGGTTCGTGAGTTCAAGCCCCGTGTCCAGCTCTGTGCTGAGAGCTCACAGCCTGGAGCCTGCTTCAAATTCTGTGTCTCCTTTCTCTCTGCCCCTCCCCTGCTTGCACATGCATGCTTGCTCTCTCTCAAAAAACAAATATTAAAAAATTGGTTAGCACAAAACAATGTTTTGAAAAATATTGAAACAGATTTATATAACTTTTTATCCTTTGCTACAACTTTTATTGAGATATAATTGACATAGATCACTCTATTATAAGTTTTATTGAGATATAACGGACCCATATCACTCTATGATAAGTTTAATGTAGATGGCATAATGATTTGACGAACATGTTTCATGAAATTATAGTGCTAAGTTTATGTAGCATCCATTATCTCACATAGATACAATAAAACGGGGAAGCAAAAAAAGAAAAAAATGTTTTTCTTTGGAATGAGAACTCTCATTCTCTCTCTTTACTTCTTTATATATTGTACAGCAGTGTTGGCTATAGTCATCATGTTGTACGTTGCACTCCTAAAGTGCTTATTTATCTTATGACTGAAATTTATACCTTTTGACCACCTTACTTCAATTCGTCCTCCTTTCACTCCCTGCCTCTGGTAACCACAAATCTGATCCTTTTGTCTAGGAGTTGGGTTTTTAGATTCCACTTACAAATGAGATCACACAGTATTTGCCTTTCTCATTAATTTCATTCAACATAACATTCTCAAGGTCCACGCATCTTGTGAGTGGCAGGACTTCCTCATTTTCTTGGGTGGAATAACATTCCGTTGCCTGGGGTGCCTGGGTGGCTCAGTTGGTTGAGCGTCCAACTTTGGCTCAGGTCATGATCTCACAGTCTGTGAGTTCGAGCCCCACATTGGTCTCTATGCTGACAGCTCGGAGCCTGGAGCCTGCTTCAGATTCTGTGTCTCCCTCTCTCTCTCTGTGCTCTTCCCCTGCTCATATTCTGTCTCTCAAAAATAATCATTAAAAAAAAAAATTCCATTGCCTAAGTATACCACAACTCCTTTGTTCATTCATCTGTCAATGGGACACTTAGATTGTTTCCATGCCTTAGCTATTATAAATAATGCTGCTATGAACATGGGGATGCAGATATCTTTTTGAGTGGTTTTTCTTTTGGATATATTCCCAGAAGTGGAATTGTTAGGTCATTTGGTAGTTCTATTTTTAAATTATTGAGGATCCTCCATTTTGTTTTCCACAGTGGCTGCACCAGTTTACAAATTCATCAACAGTGAAAGGTTCCTTCTCCCCTACATGTGCCTCTACATTTGTTATCTTGTCTTTTTGATGATGGCTATTCTAACAAGTATGAGATAATATCTCATTGCGGTTTTGATTTGCATTTCCCCTATGACTAGTGATGTTGAGCATCTTTTCATGTACTTGTTTACCTTTTGTATACCTTTGGGAAAATGTCTATTTAGGTTTCAGATATAAAAAAAATCCCATTTTTAATTGGATTATTTTTTTACTCTTTAGTTGTAGGAATTCTTCATATATTTTAGATATTGACCCCTTAGCAGATAAATGGTTTGCAAATATTTTTTTTTCATTCTGTAGGCTGTCTTTTCACTTTGTTAATGGTTTTGCTGTGCAGAAGCTTTTCAGTTTGAGGTAGTCCCACGTGTTTTTTATGTTGTTGTTCGTGCTTTATGTGTTTTCAAAAAAATCATTGCCAATATCCAGGTGAAGGATCTCTTTTCCTATGTTTTCCTCCAGAAATTTCATCATTTCAGGTCTTATATTTGAGTCTTTAATCCATTTCCAGCTAGCTTTTCTTAGTAGTGTAAGATATGGGTCCATTCTCCTACATCTGGATATCCAATTTCCCCAGCACCATTTAAGAGATTTTCTTTTGTCCACTGAGTTTTCTTGGCTCTCTTGTCATATTAGCTCACCGTTTATGCTTGGGTTTATTTCTAAACTCTCAATTCTATACTGTTGATTTGTCTACTTTTATGGCAGTACCATATACTATTTTGAGGACTGTAACTATGTAATATAGCTTGAAGTCAGGAAGTATAATCCCTACTGTTTAGTCCTTTTTCAGGATTGCTTTGGCTATTCAGGATTTTTTGTGGTTTCATGTAAGTTTTAGTTTTTTTTCTACTTTTGAAAAAAATGCCATTGAAATCTTCATAGGGATCACATTGAATCTATAGATGGCTTTTGGTAGTATTGACATTTTAACAATATTTCCAAACCATGAACACACAATATCTTTTCATTTATTTGTTTCATTTCTTAATGGTTTAAGGAAACTGACCTCATGCCATATGCATCAGGTTGTATATAAATGTCTATCAATAACCTTTCATGTTAGGCATTTTCAGGATCACTTTTGTATGGTTTCTCTGTCCCAACTTTTTTTTTTTTTTTTAATGTTTATTTTTGAGAGAGACAGAGACAGGATGTGAGTGGGTTAGGGGCAGAGAGAGAGGGAGACACAGAATCCAAAGCAGGCTCCAGGCTCCGAGCTGTCAGCACAGAGCCCAGCGCGGGGCTTGAACTCACGAGCCATGAGATCATGACCCGAGCTGAGGTCAGACACTCAACTGACTGAGTCACCCAGGCGCCCCACTCTCTGTCTCAACTTTGACATTAATTTCAGATTTCCAGATGGAGGATAAAGACAATGCTACTGCTTATAATTTTAATTTCCAGAGGTCTGCTTCTCCCTAAATATTGGATCTCTTAGGTTTGCACCATAATGACTTCACATTAGAATCACCAGGGAGGTTTGGGGTGCCTGATTAGGTCAGTTGGTTAAGTGTCTGACTCTTAATCACAGCTCAGGTCGTCTCATGGTTTCTAAGTTGAAGCCTGCTTGTTATTCTGTCTCCTCTCTCTGCCCCTCCCCTGCTTACTCTCTCTCAAATAAAAGTAAACTTTAAAAAAAATTATTAAGGGGAGACTGGGTGGCTCAGTGAGTTAAATGTCCGAGGTTGAGTCAGGTCATGATCTCAAGGTTTGTTGAATTTGAGCCTCACGCTGGGCTCTGTGCTGACAACTCAGAGCCTGGAGCCTGCTTGGATTCTGTGTCTCCCTCCCTCTGCCCTTCCCCTACTTGTGCTGTCTTTCTCGCTCTCAAAAATAAACATTAAATGAAATTGTTAATCACCAGGAAACTTTGAACATGTTAATGATTAATTTAAGGTTTTATTTTTGAGAGAGAGAGAGTGAGTGCAGGGTAGGGGCAGAGAGAGAGAGAGAGAGAGAGAGAGAGAGAGAGAGAGAGAGAGAGAGAGAAACATAGAATCCAAGCAGGCTCCAGGCTCTGAGCTGTCAGCAAGCACAGAGCCCGACGTGGGGCTTGAACTCACTAATCATGAGATCATGACCTGAGCTGAAGTCAAACACTTAACCCACTGAGGCACCCAGGTGTCCCTAAACATGCTAATGATTAAATCCTAATCCCAGAGACTGTAATTTAATTGATCTGATCTGGGTACTGATAAAATTAAGAGCTCCCAAGGTGAATATGCAGATAGGACTGCAAACTGCTAGTCCATAACCTGTTACACGAAGTTTGGTCAAGATCAGCAGCCTAAGTATCACCTGTGAGCCTTCTCAGATTCATTGTTGATTTACTCATTTTGACGTGATAATAATGACTGGAAAAAAAAAAAAAGCCAATCTCAAAATAGGTTAGTAAATGCCTTATTTGTTGTATTACTGAGGAGTATAGCCTGGGAGACAGTATTTCAGATTGCTCTGAAGTTTGTTAGTTTACAAGGGATTATATACAAAATGGGCAAGGGATATATGGGTTTATAAGCAGTTCTCCAAATACTTGTGCATCAAAAGGTATAATTTGCCTGGTTGTCAATATTAAGGTTTAACTGACTTCCATAGACCCATGAAAGACCCTTAGGTCATCTTAGTACATTGTTTCTATCATATCTGATTTTTCAAAATTGCTGCCTGCATGCCTCTACTTAACTGGCTTTCCAGTTCTTCTTGTTTTTGTTATCTCCTTGAGGTCACTTGATAGTCACAGAAAGCTGACAGCAGTTTTAGAGCACACCAGGTGACCTAAGTGTACTTCAATTTGGAGAAGCACTGGTCCCAACATACAAACTCCAGTGGGACTCATTCTTAAAGTAAGTGATCTCAAGTACAAGTCCTTCAAAGTGTGTTTTTCAAGACACCCTGATTTTTTTTTTTTAACTTTTAGAATCAACTTTCATTTTTCACAGAAAAAGAAAAAAAAAACCACCCTGCTTGGTTTTAGTGTAGATTTTAATCAGATTATCTGGCACGCATTTAACAGATTTACCACAAATGAAGTTCCTTGAGGCAAATATCTACAACTATTTTTAAGAGAGGGGAGAAAAAGCCTCTCTAAAGTTGCATATTTGAGAAATTGGGAAAGCAGAAAATGGCCCTTGCGAGGATTACACACTTTTCATTCCTTTTTAGAATAGCCTTAATGGAAGAAAGCTTCCACAAGGGGGCAGTAATACATCATTTCCAGTCTCTGAATCGCAAGAGCTAAGCTTCTCTTATTTAAGGCTAACACAGGCCTTTCTGAACTCATTCGAATGTATGGAAAAAACCTATTAATTCAAATTGCCTTAATTACTTACAGTCTGCTATCATTTTAGTTGCTTGATTAGTTTTCATCTTAATATTTTTAAGGGTACTATGCATATTGACTGATTTGACCAGTGAAGGTGTTTTATTCTATTTTCAGTAGGTCTTCTAAAAAAAAAAAAAAAAAAAAAAAAAAAAAAAGAGTTAAACTTTCATAGCTGATGAATATTGTTTTTACTTTGTTAAAAAGTAATGGATTCACACAAATATGCCCAACTGATTTAAAAAAAAATTTTTTTAATGTTTATTTTTGAGAGAGAGACAGAGTATGAGCAAGGGAGGGGCAGAGAGAGAGGGAGACACAGAATCCGAAGCAGACTCCAGGCTTTGAGATGTCAGCACAGAACTCATGAATCATGAGATCCTGACATGAGCCAAAGTCAGATGCTTCACTGACCGAGCCAGACCCGCCAGACCCGCCAGACCCGCCAGACCCGCCAGACCCGC
>NW_024412411.1:18422589-18433215 GCF_014898765.1 Herpailurus yagouaroundi | reverse complement strand
CCGCCAGACCCGCCAGACCCGCCAGACCCGCCAGACCCGCCAGACCCCCCAAATGATTTTTTTAAAAGGGTGGATAAGCAGTTCAAAGGAAAACCTTTTCAACTAAGGGCGCTAGAGCAACTGGATGACCTTTGACCTAAATTCACACCTACAAAAATTGACTCACGTCACAGACATAAAAGTAAAACTACAAAAATTTCAGAAAGAAACAGGAGGAAAATTCTTGAGACTTGGCATTCAGTAAAGAATTTTTAGGCCTGACAAACAAAAGCACAATCCCCAAAAAGGAAATTTGTAAAACTGAATTTCATCAAAGTTAGAACTTCTCCCTGGGAAGAAGCTGTACATGAAAAGACAAACTGCATATTGCAAGAAATCATTTATGTAAATGACCACATATCTGAAAAAGGACTTATATCCACAATAAAGAATTCTTAAAACAGTTTTAAAGAAACTTTTCCAGTTGGAAAATAGGCAAAGGGCATAGACATTTCACTGAAAATGATATACAGATGGTAAATAAGGAAAACATATTCATATATTTTTAGCCATTACGGAAGTGCATGTTGAAACCACAATGAAAATCGCCATTCTTTCAGAATGGCTAAAATCAAGTGTCAACACCAATGCTAGCAAGAATGCAAGGGAACAAAATCACACATACATTGCTGACAGGAATGTAAAGGGTACAGTAACTCTGGAAAGGAGCACAGTAGGTTCTTACAAAACTATGTGCTACCCAGGGGAGCCATCAACCAAATTCTCGGCATTTGTCCTAGAGATATGAAATGAGTTTATGTTCACACAGAAACATACACATGAATGTGTATATGCTGTATTTATATTGGCCCTAAACTGAAAACAACCTAAATCTGTCAGCGGGTGAATGGTTGACAAACTATGGTACATCCATACCAAGAAATACTATTCAACAATAAAACCAGCTATAGAAACAAAGTAGCAATAGTTGCAAAAATCTGAAGTGATCCCAAAGAAATTATGAGGCTTTTAAAAGTTGATCTCCAAAGGTTTTGAAACATATGATCCCATTCATTAGGTTCTTGAAATGGCAAAATTGTAGAGATGGAGAACAAATTGGTCAGTGGTATGGGTTAAAGACAGGAAGAATGACAGAGCTGGCTGGGGCTATAAAGGACAGGACAAGGGATCTTTGTGTAGAATGTTCTGCATCTTGATTGTGTTGATGGTTATAGGAACGTACACATATAATGAAAGAAAATGAACACATAAAGGAGTAACTAAAATTTGTGAAATCTGGGGGTACCGGGGGGTGCTCAGTCGGTTAAGCATCTGACTTTGGCTCAGGTCATGATCTCACAGTTCGGGAGTTCAAGCCCCTCATTGGGCTCTCTGATGTCAGCTCAAAGCCCTCTTGGGATCCTCTGTCTCCGTCTCTGCCCCTTCCCCACCTCACACTGTTACACACTCTCAGTCTCACAAAAAAAAAAAATAAATAAACATTTAAAAAAAATGTAAAAAAAAAAAAAGCTTATGAAATTTGAATAAAGCCTATGAATTGTATCAAGGTCAATTTCCACATTGTGATAATGTCCCATAGTCATGCAAGATGCTACTACTGGGGAGAAAATGGGTGAAGGCCATTAGGAACCTCTGTGTATCAATAGTTTACAACCGCATGTGAATCTAAAGTTATCTCAAAGTTAGAAATAAGATAAAAACAGGTGAGCCTGCTTCTAGCAAACAAAATATCCACAGAACATAAAATTACATAAATTCAAATTACTGAACTATTTACTCAATCCAGTTATTTCTTAATGTCTGTATCCATTTGCTTGAGGATATGTGCATGTATAGTTGCATTTTTTTTAAATAAAGCAGTCACATGAGTAAATTATGTTTTAAAAATTTAGCATATAGTTACCCCATGTAAGTTTGTATCCCCTCATTTTAACAGCTGCATAGCATTTCAACTTATGGTAAATGGCTGATGGGTAGGTTTAGTTTTTGGTAATTTATGTTTTCCTATTCTATTTGTATCTATTCAAAGACACAAATATAAGGAGGCTCTCCTGTATCTCTGTCAAGTAACTTTGAATTAAAATAGCTTTAAATCATGTGCACATGAAACATTTTAATCAGTAGGACTTATAAGCAAGATATTAGTAGCAACAACATACTTTCAATACCTGAGTCCACCACAAGAGCCAGCAGATCAAGAAGGAGAACAAGACAAAATCTATGACTAAACAACGTGATGAGTGAGGTAACCCCATGAAGCCCAGGTTGAGCAAGAGGAGCAAGGCCACCAGGACACAGAGAAAATCACCAATTGTCTCCAATAGCATGAAAGAAAGGCAACAGTGTTTCCAGAGACTCTAAGTACTGGAAAGCTTAGAAACCCAATTGGTAACAGATGGGCACCGCCAAAGCTGGAGATTCCTGCTTGGTGCAAAGAGCTCAGTAGCATAACCATAACCCAGAGCAGCAGACTCCCCGCTGCTGTCAACCTGTAGGGGACAGTGAGGATGGAAAGAGCTGAAGGAGGAAGTGGTCTGTACCCTGTGAATCCAGCAAATTAACCACCTCCAGGACAAAGCGCTGACCTGGGGAGAAAATTCAAGAAGCTAATTATAATTTGAACTGGACAAGGACCCTGAGGTCCAAGAAAAGATTAGATATATAGGAGGAGAAGGCCAGTCTCAACAACTCCAAGTACAGATAATTTCTTTACCTTCTAGTTCCAGAAATACCAGATGCTGTGCAGGTAAAATAGGAAGGCTTGGTTCAACTTGATTGAATCTTCTGGCCCTGTTTACTAATCTAGTCAGTATCTGGTCTACTCAAATCCATCACAATACACACAGACGCTCAGCAAATCGTATCTAAATATTTTCTGGGGAAATAAACGCTAAAGAGTGTTCTCAAACTCCTGCCTGTGGGTCAAAACATTGCTCTGAAACATCACAGGTTCTTGAGTCGGTTCAGCTTTTTATAAGGGGCAGGGCTTCCCTCCTCCCACGAAAAGCTATAAACTCCACCTGTTCCCAGTCAACCATCAAATCCTGCTATCATAGAGACAGGGCTTAGTGTATTCTCCCCTCCCCGCCCAGAATGAACATTTTCATTCTCATCCCCTCTCTTTCCTTCTCCCTCTGCCTTGGATTCTACCAGAGGATACATTTTTGTTTGCTTTCTCCAGCACTTTTTTTAAACCCTCTAATTTTAGTGTGGTGGTGGTGGTGGTGAGCACAGAATATATTTAGCCTCAAAGACAAAAACATGTGCAGGACAAATGAACAGAAAGGAATCTAATTAGTAGGTGCTCTGATAATATAGAAATGACAGGACTAAAAAAGATGGGAGAAGGGGAGGAAGAAAGGCATTGCATAGAACGAGCTTATGGACCACCTCATCTATAATGCCCGGGAGTCGCAGGATTTTGTGTGCAGACATGGGTGTAGGCTGTAGGCATATTTACTACTGCAAAGGGAAAAGCCTTAATGTTAGTATTATGATATCAAAGTGGAGGATGAAGGAGAGCATGGGGAGGGGAAGAAAGAGAATACAAGCTAATGTTGTCTTAGTTTGGAGACAATGTCTAAAGAAAAAGATTACTTTAGCAAATTATATCAGGAAGCCATCAGAACAAAATCCCACCTTCCTATCCAACCTTCACACCAGAACAAAAGCAATGAATACAAATAAGTTAGTGAAAGACAGATACGTGCATACAACTATTGAAAATGCTATAACCAAAATAAAACCACACAAAATTCTCATATCAATAAAAGTAAATGGATTTAACTCTTATTAAAAGAAGGTATTGCTTGGGGCGCCTGGGTGGCGCAGTCGGTTAAGCATCCGACTTCAGCCAGGTCACGATCTCGCGCTCTGTGAGTTCGAGCCCCGCGTCGGGCTCTGGCTGATGGCTCAGAGCCTGGAGCCTGTTTCCAATTCTGTGTCTCCCTCTCTCTCTGCCCCTCCCCCGTTCATGCTCTGTCTCTCTCTGTCCCAAAAATAAATAAACGTTGAAAAAAAATAAAAAAAAAAATAAAAGAAGGTATTGCCAAATTAAATCACAAAGCAAAACTCAATTCCATGCTGAATGCAAGACATATATCAGAAAGGTTAAAAGGACAGAATGCAAATAAAAGAGTAACAGACAAAAGGATTTCTTTATGGATTAACAGAGCAGAAGGTGAACACCTGATGTATGAGCTCACGTTTTTACACTTAACAGGTGGAGGTGTACGCACTGATACGAGTTTATTTGAAAGGTGTTTACATGGCTAGTGTATTTGAACATGTAAAGAAACCACTTTTATATTATTAGAAGTAGAAATGGTAACAGTGAGTTAAAGAAGAAAATAATAGCATCTACATTGAAGGCTGAGGAGAGTCACTGTTGGGTAGCAATCACATTACCAGAAGGTCAGCTGTGTACAGTTAAAATGGCTGTGCCCTTCTATTGAAATCATGTGTCATCCCAGGAAAGTGTGTGCTTTTCACCAGTTACTATCAGCTGTGCTATTGCTGTCTCCACAGTCTGAAGCATCTGACTTAGGCTTGCCTTCATATGATCATATTCATGGTCACATTTTTCACTTTAGAGAAGCTATGATATTGCAATTATATTTTGGATAACTTGTGTGGTCCTAGACAAATAATCTTTGACATGCACAATTTCTTCATGACAGAGGCATTTATGCTTACCCAAACAGAAGTGAACACTTTCATCAGTAGTAGAATGAGTAAATGATGGTATTCTCATATAATGGAATACTATGAAACAAAATTTTAAAATTTTTTTTTAACATTTATTTATTTTTGAGACAGAGAGAGACAGAGCATGAACGGGGGAGGGTCAGAGAGAGGGAGACACAGAATCCGAAACAGGCTCCAGGCTCTGAGCTGTCAGCACAGAGCCCGACGCGGGGCTCGAACTCACGGACTGCGAGATCATGACCTGAGCCGAAGTCGGCCGCTTAACCGACTGAGCCACCCAGGCGCCCCAAAAAATGATTGCTATATGCATTGGTGGGGGGGATAAATCTCACCAACATAATTTTAAACAAATGAAATCACACACAGAAGAGCATGTGTTATGGGATTGAGTTTACACACATTTCAAAAATATGATAATTAGTGTCAGGATATATTAATCACTAGGATGTGGTCACCTCTATGGGAGAAGGGGTTAGACTTGGGAAAGGGTAGGCAATACTGAGACCCGGATGTGGGAGTATCTTTACTTTGTGTTATGAAATGCATCTTTCCTTTGACAATGCCTTTATCATGTTTCATAATGTCTACAGACCTCTGGGCAGGAAGATACATTCTTGAGTCAGAAATGTGGAACTGTGCACTTTCACTATGTTCCCAAATATTCCTTCATATATAATTTTCTGCCTTATGGATTTCAGGGACCTCTGAACCCCACATGATCCATAAATTACATTCAGTGAACAGCATTTTCTAAGATTCATGATTACCTCAACAGATCTCTTCTAATTATTTTGTTCCTTTGTGATACACATTTATTTTCCTAATTAAACATGAAGTTTTCAAGCCAATTTCATAAATATGCTCCTTCTCAAGTGATAATAACCTTTAGATGTTACCTAAATATCAACTGGTTTGTCCTTTGCTTTTCAACATGACTCCACTGATTTATCAAAACATTAAATCATATATGCTTGACTTTAGCCTGTACTACAAAGCTGTAATCATCAAGATATCATGGTATTGGCACAAAAACAGACACATAGACCAATGGAATAGAATAGAGATTCCAGAATTGGACCCACAAAAGTATGGTCAACTCATCTTTGAAAAAGCAGGAAAGAATATCCAATGGAAAAAAGACACTCTCTTTAACAAATGGTGCTGGGAGAACTGGACAGCAACATGCAGAAGGATGAAATTAGACCACTTTCTTACACCATTCACAAAAATAAACTCAAAATGGATAAAGGACCTGAATGTGAGACAGGAAACCATCAAAACCCTAGAGGAGAAAGCAGGAAAAGACCTCTCTGACCTCAGCCTAGCAATTTCTTACTTGACACATTCCCAAAGGCAAGGGAATTAAAAGCAAAATGAACTATTGGGACCTCTTGAAGATAAAAAGCTTCTGCACAGCAAAGGAAACAATCAACAAAACTAAAAGGCAACCAACGGAATGGGAAAAGATATTTGCAAATGGCATATCGGACAAAGGGCTAGTATCCAAAATCTATAAAGAGCTCACCAAACTCCACACCCAAAAAACAAATAATCCAGGGAGAAATTGGCAGACAACATGAATAGACACTTCTCTAAAGAAGACATCCAGATAGCCAACAGGCACATGAAAAGATGCTCAACGTTGCTCCTTATCAGGGAAATACAAATCAAAACCACATTCAGATACCACCTCACACCAGTCAGAGTGTCTAAAATGAACAAATCAGGAGACTATAGATGCTGGAGAGGATGTAGAGAAACGGGAACACTCTTGCACTGTTGGTGGGAGCACAAACTGGTGCAGCCGCTCTGGAAAACAGTGTGGAGGTTCCTCAAAAAGTTAAAACTAGATATACCCTATGACCCAGCAATAGCACTGCTAGGAATTTACCCAAGGGATACAGGGGTGCTGATGCATAGGGGCACTTGTACCCCAATGTTTATAGCACCACTTGCAACAATAGCCAAATTATGGAAAGAGCCTAACTGTCCATCAACTGATGAATGGATAAAGAAGTTGTGGTTTATATATACAATGGAATACTACTTGGCAATGAGAAAGTATGAAATCTGGCCATTTGTAGCAACGTGGATGGAACTGGAGAGTGTTATGCTAAGTGAAATAAGTCATACAGAGAAAGATACCATATGTTTTCACTCTTATGTGGATCCTGAGAAACTTAACAGAAGACCATGGGGGAGGGGAAGAAAAAAAATAAAAAGAAAGAGGTTAGAGAGGGAGAGAGCCAAAGCATAAGAGAATCTTAAAAACTGAGAACAAACTGAGGTTGTTGGGTGGTGGGAGGGAGGGAAGGGTAGGTGATGGGCATTGAAGAGGGCACCTTTTGGGATGAGCACTGGGTGTTGAATGGAAACCAATCTGACAATAAATTTCATATTTAAAAAATAAAAATAAAAAAACAACTAATCCAAAAATATTGTATATGCTTAAAGTTGGTAAATGATATGTAAATTATGCATCAAAAAAGCTAACAAAAAGCATGTCTCTACAGTAAAAGCGTATAAGAACATAAGAATAAAGATACAGAGGGAATAAAAGAATGGAGATGCAGAAAAAATGGAAAGAATAGAGAGCAAGAGTATTAGCGTTTCAGGGCTACTACGAGATTCTGGACTTTCTGCAATTTTCAAGTTGGTAAAATGAATTTTGTAAAAAGGAGGATGCTGGGGGCGCATGAGTAGCTTAGTCAGTTGAGAATCTGACTCTTGGCTCAGATACACATAATATAAAAAAGAAGGATGCTGGCCGTAGAGGGACGTGTTCATGGAAGTGAACAGCAATTGTGCAGCTTTTCCACATGTGCAGGAGAAAGCCTGCCTCCTCCCATCAGCCGGAGAGTCTGCGAAGACTTGTGAGGACGGTTTGCATATTTTGCGTAGTGTCTCTTCAGTTTTATTTTTCTCCTCTCGTATGATGATATCTTGTTGTCTCTTCTTTCTCTCTCTGATCCAGGCTTTGCAAGACCTTCAGCCCTTTGCTAAAGGAGATGGAAATTCCAGCCCAGCAGGTATGGACTCTCAGGAACACCTGGTGATGTCAGGAGCTGAGACCATCCAGGCATCTGCCAGGCATCTGCCTCTTGGAGAACAGACCTGTTTTCCTTTCCCTGTTTGGCAGTTTTATTATTTTCCCTATGGCTTAGAGGAACCAGTCATTCTCTCCCCTGCATTTGTTAGAGAATTTGCATCAAAAACGTTGCCAGCGGGGCCACAGTACCTCTGTGGCTTCTGTCCTTCCATCCTTTCGTTTTATTCTCCCCCGCCGGACCTCAAAGGTGGAATCCTGCGTGTTCGCAACCCAGTAGCTGCAATCGAGCGCCCAAAGGGCCCAGGAGGAGGAGAAATCCTTCTGAAGCCCATGCACTTCCTCGTGTAAAATGTGAGGAGCTGTGAGGACCAGTGAGCTCGTGCTCATTCCGCGGGTGGGATGAGGTCGGAGGGAGCTGGCGCGCTTCTGGGCCGCGCCTTCTACAAGGTCTTAGAAATCCCGAGCAGAGGATCCCTGGGGATGGGGGGATGGGGAGGGACTCGAGTGGGTTTCGCTTTGTTTTGACCACGCCCGCGCTGCATTCCTGCCGGGATCTCCCTGCTTCCCTTCGGATCTCGAGCCACGTTCCGACCCGAATGCAATCACCACCCGCACCCGCACCCGCACCCGCACCTGTTCTACCTCCCCCCTGACTTCAGCACCCAGAGAAAGGCTCGCTGCGCAGACCCCGTCTCCCCCTAAGGCTGGTGCGCAGAGCCCGGAGGGTCCCCGAGGCTGGAAGCGCTTGGCGACGCCTCTTCGCTCCAGGCCCTCCGGCCCCGCTCGCTCTCGGGCTCCCTCCTGTGGGCCCTTATTTCCACCCCCGTCCTGTCGCCCCTTGGGTCTGTTCCCGAGGCTCCGCTTCCCTTTTATGTTTTTTTTTTTTTTTTTTCTTCCCTCGGAAACCGCGCCACTATCCCTAGTCGCCCCGTGCAGGTTCCCGGCCTCAGCGGGACGAGTCAGTAGGCCGAGCGAGCACCCCAGAGTCAGCGTGCAAAGGGGCCTTGGCTGCGGGACCCTTCGGGGCCGGCCCTGCGCGGTGGTGGGTGTGGTCGCCGCCGCCCTGCATCCCTGGCGGGAAAGGGTAGAGATGCTCAGCCTTTGCCTGGGGGATTTCAGATCCAGTTTGAATCTCCGCGAATTGCAGTGTTGGTTTAGGGACCCTGGCCTTCTAAGCTTTTCTTTCACCCTGGCGACAGGGTGCCCTCCACTGCTCTCTAGGCGCCTAGAGTATGAACTGGGAAGCCTTAGCCTTGGGGACAGCGGGACCCGTTCCCTCAGGGTAGGCGACAGGTGGGCCCCGCGGAACCCCAGCTTCCTCTGTAGGTGGTTCAGATGATTTTCTCGAAAACTGTGCAGTCCGTTTCAGATCACACATTTTCACCCACGCACTGCCTTTTTCATAGACACAAAGGGGAGCGTGCAGAGAGGATGTAGAATCCCCTCTAATCCTGGGGCTGTGGATTAACAAGGGAAACAAGTCTCTGCTCTGAAGAAGTTTGAGCCCCACCCTGTCCCTGAGGACCTTCTGATGTCAGGATTTCTCCGCTGACACTGGGGCTGTCCCAATGACCAGAGTTCCCTACCATTTAGCCCTAGAGGAATAGGGGAGGGTCCACCTTCTGTACAGCATCCTGTCCCCTCCCCCAGGGTAAGATGACCCCAGACATCCTTGTGCCTCCATGGTTTTTTTTTTTTGTTTTGTTTTTGTCTGTTTTTTCCCACCAGTAATGAGTAAAGATCAAATCATTTGGCCCTTTGTTCCCTCCCTCCCCACTTCCCAGTGGCTGCCTTACTTGGGTCACCGCCCAAGTCCAAAACCTTTCTCTTCAGTTAATTAATTAGTTTGAGAGAGAGAGAGAGAGAGAGAGAGAGAGAGCGAGCTTGTACAAGCAGGGAGAAGACTAGAGGGAGAAAGAGAGGATCTTAAGCAGGCTCCATGCTCATCATGGAGCCCCACTCAGGGACTGGATCCCATGACCCTGGGACCATGACTTATGCCAAGATCAAGAGTCAGATGCTCAACCAGCTGAGCCACCCAGCCCCCTTTCCCCAAAAGCTTGCACTTTTTTTTTTAATTTTTTTAACGTTTTTATTTATTTTTGGGACAGAGAGAGACAGAACATGAACAGGGGAGGGGCAGAGAGAGAGGGAGACACAGAATCGGAAACAGGCTCCAGGCTCTGAGCCATCAGCCCAGAGCCTGATGCGGGGCTGGAACTCACGGACCGCGAGATCGTGACCTGGCTGAAGTCAGAAGCTTAACTGACTGCGCCACCCAGGCGCCCCAAAAGCTTGCACTTTTAATCACTGACGAGGTGTTGGAGCTGCCCTGTGGTTCCCAGCGTCATATCTGAGTCTTTCATATCTCATTCTGTTTGACAACTGGTAGAGCCTGAAGAAGTTTGAACCAGCCAAGAGAATTTAGGAAAATTCCATTAGAGCTTGGCAGGCTTCCTGGAGCTCCCATTTACAATTGTGTGCTGAGAAGATGGATCACCTGCCCTGTGCTGGTGAAAATGAAGCAGGAGATCATTGGTGAGTATAGAATGGAAGGATTTGGACAATTGGATGATGGGTGGGATCATTGCTCAAGAGAGGAGCAGGTTTTGCATTTGGGATGAATTCTGTCTTTGACACTTGAAGAATGGTGTGCCAGAGGAAAATTGTAATGGAGATGTCAATGAGATCATTACTTTGTGATATGACTTTTGCAGAAATATATGGACTTAATGTGAGAATAACAGATAGACACGTGGGACATGATGAGTTCATGCTGGAAAGGCATATACATGAGAATATGTAGATTTCCAAGACAGAGACAGCAGTGAAGGGAAACCAGGAGTTTATGGTACTTGAAGGAAAGGAAT
>NW_024412411.1:18421955-18422579 GCF_014898765.1 Herpailurus yagouaroundi | reverse complement strand
CCAGGCTGCAAAAATCGAATCATGTAACCCAACACCTTTCCCAAGATTCAATAACTGAAGCACTTTGGGTAAATGGGCATGGTCTTCAAAGACTATAAAACATCAGGCAAAGGGCCGAGTTCATTATTTCGTAGAATCTTTGTGTTTGGAGTTGGCTGGAGTTGGAGTTGGCTTCAGAAATTTACTGCTACTGAAAGGTGAGCGCCTAATCCTTGAACTGACTTTAACAGAATCACTTACTGAACAAGAATGGAAATCTCCATTACCAGTAACCACGGGTGAGTACTCATATTCATGAAAGCAACTTCTGTTATTTTCTCTTAAAATTAGGAATGATAATCCACATGTCTGTTTGTTTAGGTTGTTTCCAAAGAATTTAATAGTAGAAATTGTTTCATTACTTTAAATTTAGTCCATTATGAGGATGCAACCTCTTCTCTTTGTATTTATTTTTTGAGTTAGTATGATTATTTTTCCTCTGTTATTTTTGTGTGCGTTGATTATTCATATATAATCGTGAAGTACAGAAAATAATTTGGCACCAGATAGCTTGCAGTTTGGTAGGTAAAGCAATACATATATGCTAATTGTATTATTTTTCTGTAGATACTAAGTCATCTATCC
>NW_024412411.1:18369202-18421945 GCF_014898765.1 Herpailurus yagouaroundi | reverse complement strand
TGGGTTAAGATAATGTTAGTTTGAGAAATGTGCCACTGTAAGTTCCTGTGAGATATCCTAGAAGAAATGTGCAGTAGGCAGTTGGATGCGTAAGGTTGGAACCTATGTGAAAGATTGGGATGGGACAGGGGCATTTCACAATTGTTGGAAAATTTTAGGCATTGGAGCAGAGGGTTTTCACATGGGAATTTTTGGAAGGAAAAGTAAAAAGTTTTCACATGGAAGGATAACTTGGGAAATCCCTGTATTAGTAACTCCAGCTGGGAAAGAGTAGCTGGAGAAGGCAAATGGTTAGAAAGAAACCAGGAGACAAGGATTTCCTTGAAGCCCAGGGTATGCAGGGTTTATAGCAAGAAGGACTGATGAAATATAAAGAACTTTGTAACATGCATGTAACAACTCATGTAGATTCAGCAAAGAAGGTTCTGGGGAGATAAAGAGCAATATCATTAAAACAGGAATAAAAGAGAGATTTCACTGATTGGAAGAATGAGAGTTCCATAAACAAGTCCAGTGGATGTATACGTGTGAACAAGAAATAGGCTTTTTTTGGAGTAAAAATGACAGCACAAAAGCCAAGACATCGGGTCAACCGAGTACGTTTGTTTTAATTTCAAAACTATGTGCATGAACAAACCACGTTTAAATGTTGGGAGGAAAATAGGGAAAGATAAAGTGAAAAAAAAGTGAGAAGAGAGTAATTAATACTGGAAGGTGGTTGTCTGTTGACCAGTGTCTCTAAGGACATGTGGAAGTCAGCTAAGAAAGGGGGTGTAGAGCCTTGAGCAGGATGAGTTAAGCTGCACTCATACACACAAGGTTCTGGTCTGCTTGCAGTTTGTGGACATGGAAGCAAACATTTTAGAAAGGTCTTATCTTATTCTAGGAAGTAATGTTTGCTATTATTTTCAGAAAGCGAGTTAGTCTGTAGCTAAAGTATCTGGGCATACAAGAGATGAAATGGATTTAGTAATGAGGATTCTTAGCATATTAGGCAGGACAATTATTAAATCACAAGTACCTATTATTAAGAAAACGTAGATATTTGGGGGAAGGAGTTAGAGTCAAGTTTTCACTTCTAGTGCCAAAAAATAACCAAATGAGCAGAAAAGGGGATCAGGGGGAAGAAAGATGTCCCTAAATTTCTGTTTTCAAGAATGTACCCAATTGCTAAATGTCAGAGGAGAAATAGCAGATGATAAGACAGGGAGAGCCTGCTCTGTGGTCTAAACCATCCACTCACCGCAGGGTTATGTGTCTCTGCGGAGGGAGATGATCCGTGCTGAATATCGGAAGGTGTACCACTTGCTTTACGAGGAAGAGAGACGTTACTTAGAGAGAATGGAAAAAGAAAGCAACGAGATTTTACAACAACTCAGAGCAAGTGAGGACAGCATGGACCAAAAGGGAAAACTCCTAAGAGGAACGTATGAGGACCTCCAGAAAACGTGTCATAAACCAGACGTGGAGCTGCTCCAGGTAAGGGCTGAGGAGAGTCACGGGGCTGCCTGGAGAACGTCCACAATCTCTTCGTCTACCGTCACGCGTTGGCAGTGATGCTTTGTGATGCTGTGGGAGGGGCTTTACCTGTCTCGGTGATGCAGAAGTCCAAAGGGTATTCTTGCCATACATAACAACCCAAGTCTGAAAAAGCAGGTTAAACACAATCCTAGAGAACACCTCCTTCTCAAGCTGTAATATACATTCACTTACCGATGGACAGCCCCGAGAAGCTTGTTTGAAGACTGTGGATTTGTATGTGGACCTGGCAAAAATGAGAAATTTCAGAATCTATACAATTCATTTTCTCTTTCTGTTTCCGTGTACATGATACAATCTGCTGGAATTGGGGCTTACCCACTCTTGGGAATAAGTAATGAGGTCTCTACTGCGAATCTTGTGCCATATACTGAGTTTTTTTTTTCTGTTTCTCTTTGCAGCATTTTGAAAACACTTTAAGAAGGTAAGTTTACGCGTATATTAAAAGTTTGAGAATTGTTTAAGAGTAATCAGGCTATTGGTGCTGAAATAGGAGCATAATTTATTATGATAATAGAACCCATTTTATAATATATTTATTTTTCCATGTCTCATAAGGTAGAGACGCGTTTGTCATTTTGTGTAAGGTGGAGCTGGACAGGGCTCTGTGGAAGCCCGTGCGGTTGGCAGTTCTGGGCACAAGCTGCGCGTAGACAAAGCGCCATTTGCGATTTTAATGCTTAGAAACGTAACACATTGAGGATGTGGCCCAAAGCTGTGACAGGCTTATGTGGGAGAAATAGGTGTTTCCGAGAAGCATAGAGTGGGAGAAGGGAGAGAAAGCCACGGGGCAGGCGGGGGGAGGACCATGTAGGGTTTGGGCTCCCACGCAGCACGTGGCTGACTCCAGCTTCACGTGGAAAGGCTGTCTGTGGCACTTACGGAAGCTGGGACCTGGGAGCAGAATCTCTGCCCGGGCTAAGCTCCTCACCCCCTTGCTGTGCTTATATGGACACAGCATCTCGGTGGTGACCAGTGTGGATTAAAAATCAAAGTGCCCTTCTGTAATGTCCTCAGTTTCGAGCCATTTTGCAGAACCCCTGCTTGGCTGTGAAGAACCAGATCCTGAAATATTATGCCAGGATCAAAGTGTTAGGAGGTAGAATTGGGTTTAGTTTGCTCTTCATAAAATAAATGGGTATTTGTTAAGTTTCCTCGTTTGTGGAGTTACATTCATAACTATTTACGATGCTAACTATGAGGATTTTAATGAAGCATCTTCACGGGGACGTAGATTAAATATAACCATTGTAATGAAAATGAACTCAGAAAGAGTAACTGACTGTTCTTTTTTGCAGGAGTGAGTCAGTGCAGCTGCACATGCCCCAACCTGTGGATCCACGGCTCAGTTCATGGCCCATCACGGGGCTGATAGAGAGACTCAACCATTTTCTTGGTAATAGACCGCCCTTTGGTGGGATAGCCGTACGTTCTCCTCAGCTAGTGTCTACGGGTTATGTTGCTCCATTGTACGATTGATGATTTCATATCTGGGCATTTTGTAACCCAAGTTGCCTTTGTGGAAAAATAATATATGTGGACCAACAAATAATATCTGGAGAAAAACCCAGTACAATAGTTTATGATAAGCTACCTGGAAGTAAGCAATAGGAAAAGATAGTTGATGTGTGCATCATGCTGAGATTTGGTGTTAACTGTATGAAACACGTAAATCTGCATGAACATTCAGTATATTCCAGGTTTTGGGTTATGTGGTGATTACTGGCTGTGAGATGAGTAGAGAGTTTTGTTTTCTAGAATGTTTCACAATAAACGCACTCTACACAGTACATCCTTTATTCACATAATACAAAAATACTTTGTATAAATCAATAGTGTTAAGAACAGAAAATGAATACTTCTACACAACCCCACAAAGTAAGCTAACCACTTATTGCCTAATTTTCTTCTCAAAAATTACATTTGCTGAAAATTCTCACAAGCATTCTACTTGTAAAAGATATGAATTTTTCTTTCCGGTTATTTTATCTTGATATATATTGGTAAAAAATACTTAAATATGAGGCAAAGTGACCACTCTTTAGGAATTATTATTATTTAGAGTTATTCTTATTTTCTGAGAAGAGAAGTTGGCTACTCCTTTCTGCTACTGTCAATTACTAATGATGTCCCAATTTTAAAAGTTTCAGAGGAAAAAAACCAGAGCTTAGCAATATCCCTCTTCTTTATACATTTTAAGAAAGTTCATAAATGTCTTCTATTTTGTCTCATTAATGATTTGCTCATTATGAAGACAGGCCCTGGCATACAGTAGATTTCTAGAGCTTCCTCACTGCCCTGGCCCTTGTTTCCAGGGAAGGCTAGAAACCCAGACACGATATAAAGCCCAAGTCCACCAGGAATTGGTAACGCTCCATGTTAATGGGACTGTTTCCTTCCTCCTGCAGTGCCCATTTTTTTTGAAAATGAAACAACGACCTGTCACATGCCGCTGTTTGAAGATCTGAGACGTTGGCTCTTCAGTCGCGATCATCCTGACATTGTCACTAATGCAACAAGATCAAAATACTTTCTGACATGGGGAGCCCAGACATTTACCTGTGGTCAGCATTACTGGGAGGTGGATGTGGGGAACTGTCGGAACTGGGCCCTTGGATTTTGCGATGATTCTTGGACAATGAGGAATGACATGGCGCTTGACTCAGAGGGGATTTTTCTACTCTTTTGTATCAAAGAGGACAACCAGTGTCGTCTCTTTAGCTCCTCCCCACTGTCGCCTCAATATGTAGAAAGGCCTCTGGGCCACGTGGGGGTGTTCCTGGATTATGAGTGTGGTGTGGTGAGCTTTGTGAACGTGGCCAGTTGCTCCCTCATTTGCAGTTTCCTCTCACGTTCCTTCTGTCTTCCTCTCCGACCCTTTCTATGCTCTGCACCCTCGTGAGGTGGGACATGTCAGAAAGTGACCACAAGCGTCAGCTCAGGGAAGTGCCTGCTTGAGGGTCTTCAACGTCTTCCTTTATCCAACCCATTGACTATTTTTAAAGGTTGATAATTACAAGCGTATACATTTGTTTCCATTGTATTTAAATAAAAACAATCTCTCTTAGAGGTTGATGCCATCTTTATTCTACGTCTTGTCCTTTCACTTGATTCCAAGGTAGCTGGAGGCGAAGAATACCTGAGTGGGTTTACTCCGCTGCATGGGTTAAAGCAAGAGCACAGGTTTCTTCTCACTGGCAGACCTGGAGTTCTCTCCTCTTTGCTCTGCATCTGCTAAGGCGTGTTTCTTCACCAAGTCTCAGCTTTAAAATGTCTTCTTCATGGAACGGTTTTTTAAAGCTTCTGGACTAAATGAGGTCTCCTGATTGCATGGTCTCAGGAGACCTTATACTCTCTGTAAAGTCCACAAGCTAATATTGCCCCTCTTCCTCTTGTTTACCCATTATGAGAAGATATATGCCAGGCTAATGTATAGATATATTTCAGTAGGTAGCACTGAGTTTAACATGTAATTGACATTCAATAAATGAGTAAATTCATAGATGTTAAAAGGCAGCAAATAAGAATATGCTCTATCACTGTCAAAAAATGTGCTAAATGTAACCAAAATCAAATGAGAAACTCAGGAGTGTTATTTAATAGAAATGTGAATTAGGCTGCCTTTAAAATTGATAAGCTCAGCAAATTAGACACAAAGATACTTACTGAAACAGAACTTTGACAGAGATAATAAGACTGCATATTTTAGAAATTTTAATAATTTTAATGAAAATACCTGTAGTTACGGATAGCCAAATTTATACGTACCCTTGCAAGTTTTTGCTAATGATAATAATGAAGAGACAAATTTCATTAAAAATGGTTCTAAGGTTAATCAAATAATAAAAGATTGAAATAAATGGTATATTAAACTATTATAACAATAAACATATTTTATTATATTTTTTATCCTGAATCATATACATAATGCTGAATATTATTATATTTAATTCACTTACTGGAAGTTATAGGATACAATAAATAGAATCAGTATTTCAGATCTACAGGTTTGATTAAAAGTCTGGCAATGTGTTTGTTAATGAGAGGATATCTAGGGTAGTCTGAGAATTACTGAGCCCACCCATGGGTGGTAAATCTCACCCAGGAGTTTAATGACAGACGATTTGCATGATGGATCATTTGACAGAAGCAATATGAACACACATATGCATACATATGAATGTACTATATGTTTTAATAGCATCATACACTTAATCACACTTATATTTTATTTGTTTGATTGTGTATTAGCATAAAAAGATTAAGATAAATACAACAATAAGGAGGAGTAGCAAACTTTTATTGCAGAGAGATAAATAAAACCAGCTAAATTGAAATGACGTGTAAATAATTTGTGTTTCATTTCCTTATATTGCAGAAAATCAGTAGCATAGAATGTGTTCTTGAGCATGAATTACTTTATGAAAGTGTCTTAAAATGAATTGACATTAATTCTTAATATTTAACAATTCACCAAAATATTGGTGAGGATACATCATAAAAAACCAACCAGCATTTATAGAAAGCATTCCATGTGTAGGCAGGAGCTTAAATTAATTCCATGAATGTCAGGAGCTTAAATTAATTACTCTTTCAGTCCTCACAATAATTATAAGTAGAATAAAGAGAAACGATTTATATTTCCAGATGAGGATAATGAGGAAGGAAGGAAGAAATGAGTTTAATCATAATATGAACAATTATATGCCAACAAATATGATAACCTGTAACCCTGAAATAGATAAATTCTTAGATACATACAACCTACCAAGTCAGAATCATAAAAAAATAGAAAATCTGAATGCCAGGTTACTAGATTAGTCCTTTCTAGATTATTAGTAAAGAGATGGAAACAATAATCAAAAATCTCCCAACAAATAAAAGTCCAGGACCAGATAGATGGCTTCAATGGTAATTTTTACCAAACATTTAAAGAAAAACTAATAACAATCTTCCTCTACCTCCCTAAATATTGTAGAGGAGGAAATTCTCCCCAACTTATTTTATGAGGAGGCCAATATTACCCCGATACCAAAACCAGACAAGAAGCCACAAGAAAAAAAAAAAAAAAAATACAAGCAAATATCTGTGTTTAACATGGATGCAAAAATCTGTAACAAAATATTAGCAAACTGAATTCAACAATCCATTAAGAGGACCATACACTATGATCAGGTGGTATTCATTCCAGAGATACAAGGATGGTCCAACATTCCACAATTCATCAATGTGATATATACCACATTAACAAACTGAAGGATAAAAATCATATGGCCATCTCAATAGATGGAGAGAAAGCATGTGATAAAATTCAACATCCAATCTTGATAAAAACTCACCACAAATCAGGTATAGATGGAATGTACCTCAACATAATAAAGGCCATCTATGAAGGCTGAAGCTGAATCTTCTCCTGAAATGGTGAAAAGCTGAAATCTTTTCCTCTAAGATCAAGAACAGACAAGGAAACCCAATCTCCACCCTTTCATTCAACATAGTATTGGAAGTCCTAGCCACAGCAATTATTCAAGAAAGAGAAATAAAGTGTACCTAAATTAAAAAGGAAAAAGGAAAAGTGTCATTACTCACAAATGATATTATACATAGGAAACTCTGAAGACTCTACTAAAAAACTGTTAGAACTAATAAATTCAGTAAAGTTGCAGGATATGAAATCAGTATCAAAATTCTGTTAACTTTCTGGGGCGGCTTTGTGGCTCAGTTGGTTAACTGTCCAACTCTTGGTTTTGGCTCAGGTCAGGTCTCAGAGTTTTGTGGGTTCGAGTCCCGTGTCCTACTCTGTGCTGACAGTGCAGAGCCTGCTTGTGACTCTCTGTCTCTCCCTCTCTCTGTTCCCCTCTCCCACTTGTGCTCTCTCTTTGTCTCTCAAAATAAATAAATAAAATTAAAAGAAAATTCTGTACTTTCTATATAGTAATAATGAAGTATCAGAAAGAGAAATTAGGAAAATAATCTCATTTACAGTGCATCAAAAGGAATAAAATACCTAGGAATAAATTTAAGTCAGGAGGTGAAAAATATGTACACAGAAAACCATAAGCCATTGGTGAAAGAAATTGAGGAAGACACAAATAAATGGAAAGAGAATCCATGCTTATAGATTAGAAGAATATTGTTGAAGTGTCCATGCTACCTAGAGCAATCTACTGATTCAATGCAATACCTATACAAATTCCAATGGCATTTTTCACAGAAACAGAACAAATAATAAAATTTGTGTGGAACCACAAAAGACCTTGGATAGCCAAAGCAATCTTGAGAATAAAGAATAAAGCTAAAGGCATCCATCTCCCTGATTTCAGACTATGTCACAAAGCTATTGTGATGAAAACAGGATGGTATGGAGTTGAAAATAGACACAGAGATCAACAGAACAGAATAGAGAGCATGAAAATAAACCCACCCATGCGTGGCCAACTAAGTTACAACACAGGAGCCAAGAATATAAAGAAAAAACGGCTTCGTCAGTGAATGGTGCTGAGAAAACCGGACAGCCACATACAAAAGAATGAAACAATACCACCATCTTACATCATGCACAAACATAAACTCAAAGTGGATGGAGGACTTGAATATAAGACCTGCAACCATTTTAAACTAGAAGAAAACATAGGCAGTAAGCTCCTTGACCTCAGTCTCAGAAATGATTTTTTGGGTCTGACACCAAAAGCAAATGCAACAAAGCAAAAGAAAACAAATGAGACTACGTCAAATTGAAAGCTTCTGCACAGCAAAGGAAACCATTGATAAAATGAAAAGGCAATGTACTGAATGGGAGAAAGTATTTAAAAACAATATATCTGGGAATGGGCTAATGTTCAAAATATATAAAGAACACATGCAACTCAATAGCAAATAAATATATAAACAAACAAATAAAACAATCTGACCTAAAAATTGGCAGAAGAGGAGTGCCTGGGTGGCTCAGTCAGTTCAGCGTCTGACTCTTGGTTTCAGCTCAGGTCATGATCTCACGGACCATGAATTCGAGCCCTGCCTGGGGCTCTGTGCTGATGGTGAGGAGCTGGCTTTGGGTTTTCTCTCTCCCTCTCTCTCTGACCCTCCCCTGCTCTCTCCCTCCCTCACTCTCTCTCTTAAAATAAATAAATAAACTTAAAAAACTTTTTTAAAAGGGGACAAAATATCTGAATAGACATTTTTCCAAAGAAGACATATACATGGCCAACAGGTATACAAAATGATGCTCAACATCACTAATCATCAAGGAAATACAAACCAAAGTCACAATGACATAGCACCTCACATATATTAGAATGGCTATCATCAAGAAGATAAGATTTAATAATGTGATGGGGAGGATATGGAGAAAAAGAAACTCTGTAGACTGCTAGTGGGAATGTTAAAGTGGTACAGCCACTGTGGAAAATAGTATGGAGGTTCCTTAAAAAATTAAAAATAGAATTACCACATGACACCACAATTACACTTCTGTGTATTTGTCTGAAGAAAATTAAAATATTAATTTGAAAAGATAATCTGCACTTGCATGTTCATTGCAGCTCCTGGAGTACTACACACTGGGGAGAGGGAGATGCCTCTGGTGCTGACACAACTTTGGTTCAGAGCCATAGGACCACTTGTTCCTTCAAGGGTGCTGCAGTCAAACATGGTACAATATAGATTATGAGCTTCCCAGCTTTGCTTTCCCTTGCCAAACACTTAGGAAACTACAGCAGGGATGGTGGTGGAGTTAGCTCCCATCCTTCAATTTTTCAATCACTTATTTTTTTTAAGTTTATTTATTTATTCTGAGAGAGAGAGAGAGAGAGAGAGAGAGAGAGAGAGAAAGCTCTGGTAGGGGAGGACCAAAGAGAGAGAGGGAGAGAGAGAATCACAGAGGGCTCTGTGCTGTCAGCTCACAACCCAATGAGGAGCTTGATCCCAGGAACTGCAAGATCATGACCTGAGCCAAAATCAAGAGTTGGAAGCCCCTCAATAACCTTTTTAAAAACTTTTTATCCTGTTCTAGCCTCAGTTTCTGTTAGGACAGTGTCTTTTCCCTGACTCCCTTGGGACCAGGAATTGCACGTCCCTGAAGCCCTAACCACCCACAGTAGACCAGCACTGTGCTGGATTTGGGGCCATGGAGATGGGTTCTTCTGCCCAACACAGTGAGGAAAGGAATGCCTGACAGTGCAGAGAGGTAAGGTGGCTGACACCGAGAGTTTTGAAAGCTTTTGCTGTATTTGTTCTTAAAGGGACAGTGCCTAGGGTCATTTGGCTTCTTGTACTTAGAGTACAGTGAAGAGAAGCCAGTGATATCAGGGAGAGGCATTCAAGGTTCTTCATGCATAGGGCAGCGTTCGTGCATCACCAGGAATGGGTAGGGCTCAAAGGAATCAGGAAGGATCTTATGTTAGTGCCTGGCAGTCCTGGTTGGCCACTTCTAAAACAGTCGACACACAAAGGGTAGGTGGGAGGAGACTGAAGACAGGGATCCTCAGCCCCAGAGTGAAAATATCTAAACCTGAGATCACCAGGCAAAACAGAGCCAGGATGGACCACTGTGACTATGATCCTGGAATTCCCTGACCCTCTCTTCTTTCTTGGCCCATCACTGAGCAGTTTGCCCCAAAGCTCATGGGCTCCCGTCTCTTTTCAGTCAGATCTGTACTTAGAACCCATCAGAAGAGGTTTTCTTTCCACTAGGTACTTCTTGCCATGGGGATGTGATGGAGGGGCACTCATCCCATACCACTTGTTAATGGGGTCCACTCCTTGCAGTACAACAAAAGGTGAGAGCCTTATCTCCAGAAATTCAGGTGGATTCCTTCACCCCAACAACATCCAAACCTGGCTTACAAAGATTATTCAGCAAAACAAATATCTAGCAAACACCAGTGTTAACAAATCTGACAGCCAAGAGGAAATGAGTAAATTCAATGAAAGATACACACTACTGAAGCTAAAAATAAAAGAAAAGAAAATCAATAGTTCTCTATCAAAGAATGTGAATCTGTGGTTTAATAAATTCCCCCTCTGACTTGGGTTTTAAGAAAACATGGAGTAGCAGGGATGGGATTTGCTCTTCTACCCCAGACAAGAAAAAGCCATAAATGTGGTATAAAACAACATTTTTCCAAGTTTCATAAGTAGCAGAGGAGAGTAAACAGAGAGAGGGAACAAATGAGGAGACCTCAAAGATGGTCCCATTTCACTCCCTGGAGATTTGCAGATGTAGCACAGTGGGGAGGAGGTCAGACAGCCCAGGGGTCGCCCTGAACTGAGGAGATGGTTGGAAAGTCAAGAATGTCAAAGTGGCTGGAGTCCCAAGACTGAATACTGTGGAAGGTAGAGCTGCACAGAGGAAGCACCCTAGAGGGTCATGGAGGACCCCACAGCTAGAGTCCACAGCTGGGTGCAAAGTGAATGCTTGTGAGGACAACACTGTAGGTCAGGGAAAGAACCTCCCCAGAGAGCTGATGGAGAAGTACCTGTGCACAGTCAGGGCTACAGATGGTTCTCATCATCCTGAGAGGACAAGCCACACACTAGGGGGAGACCTGGTGGAATACGCAGGAGAGTACTGTGCCAGTGGTGGGGGACATCCAGCCCATGTTAGAAGTCTCTGGCTACTTCTTACACAGTTTAAGAGCAAGTCTTCAAAGCTGGAGCCTCTCCCAGAGTTAATCCTACCACCCAGACAGGTCCTGTGCATGTCCTCAAGTCAAAGAAGCAACAGAAAAGAGAACAAGAAAGGGGATTTAATCCCTGAACTGGGACAAAAGAGGCCCTTTCCCCAGAGGGGAAAAAAAAAAAAAAAAAAGGCTCTCTCTTCGGGCAAAGGTCTTTCCCTATTGCCACTCATCGCAGCTTTGTCACTGGGGCTGACCTTGCGTCAGGGCTGGGTGAGAAAAAGGAAGAAGAAAAGGATTTTTTTTCCCCACACTTTGATGTATGAGGGGCCTCTCTTCCTGGTCCTTTGGCTAGAAGGGGGTGTTTCTTTGGGGGCTTTTGCCATATACTCCTGCTGTGAAGTTCAGAGAAGTGGATCTTCCTTTCATCCAGTCAATGCTAGGGAAGAGAAGAGGAAAAAGAACTCCTTAACACTCACCCCCATTATGGGTAATTAATGATTCCAATGTTAACTCATCTCATTTCACATTCTATTCTTAATGCCTCAGAGTCCTCACATACAAAGTCCTTATTTTTGGTGCTCTGCTCAGCATGTCTACTTGTCATCTCTGGATGAGACTTTGGGGGATTGATTCCATTTTGACCAGTGCCAGAGGTCAACACCAAACTGTTAAGCATGCAGCAATTCTTGGAAACTTCCAAGAGGTGAGAGCATCATCATATTGCTTTAAATAATCCCTAGGCAATTCTTTGAAATTTAGGATAGTTTCTTCACTACTACATCTTCACAGAAGTGAATTTAATTGCCAGAATATTACCTCTCTTCCAAAAGAATCTTGAGTAGGGAGAGAAGAGGAAGGGACAGCAGGAGAAAGGAAGGGGGAGAGACAGAGATCGATTCCTTCTTTACACAAAAGAAAAAAAAAACCTTTTTCCTTGTGATGAGAAATCTTAGGATTTACTCTCTTAACTACTTTCCCATATACCATGCAGCAGTGTTAGCTATAGTCATCATTTTGTACCTCACATCCCTAGAGAGTTTGACTTTACTGTCTGGCTATTTTGCAAACTTCTAAGATCTAAGACTGAAGCATTTTTTGAAGTGAAATTTGTTGGCCATTTGATATTTTATGTGGTTGAGAACTGAGGTTGATTGATGTTTATGCATCCTCCAAAATGTATATATGTATAGTTTTACTATATGTAATTTCTTTAAAAATACTGCAGTATCCAAACATCTAGGTCTTACTGTCTGTATAAGTATCACTCTGGTAAAAATTGTCTACATTCCTGGAATACTGTGCTCATCACCAAGAATGATCTACAGCAACACTAGGCAGTCAAATTATATACAATTTATCTCTTTTCAGTTAAAAGTCATTTCTGACCCATGAATCTGAAAGGTAACATAATTCATTTCTTTATTCAACAATATTTCTCAGCACTTCCTATCTTACTGTGTCTACATTATCTTAACCTTTGTTGGTTATATATATATAGCCTTTGCTTTTAATAATTTTGACACATTCCTTTTTTAATGTTTTATTTATTTTTGAGGGAGTACAAGTTGGGGAGGGGCAGAGAGAGAAGGACAGGATCTGAAGCGGGCTCTGGGCTGATAGCAGCCAGCTCAATGTAGGGCTTGAACTCATAAATCATGAGATCATGACCTGAGCCAAAGTCCAACGTTCAACCGACTGAGTCATCCAGGTGCCCTGACACATTCCTTTATTTATCCAAATATTTTGTTCTATCTCTCACGTCCCCAGACTGGTGTTTCATTCTTGGAATGTGCTACGAAGAGGAGTGACATTGGCCGTCCCTTCTAGTGATTTGCAAATTAGAAAAGAAGATCCAAATTCTGTTGTGAGTTTTACAAAGGGAAGGGATAAGCTGTTGTTGAGCTTTGTTATAATGTGACCTAAACTAGTCCAGTAAACTGAGAACTTATGGAGGGGGAAGTTAGCCAGATGAATTCAGGGAGAAGAGAATTCCACATGATATTGAGTTTTGACAAGAACTGTCTGGAAGGAGAATCCTCTGTGCTCTGTGTTCATCCATTTAGCTAGTTTCCACATCAAAGCATTCTTTCACCTCTAGCAAGCCCAGATAGCAAATGAAAAGTGAACATATCCCACACAATATAGTAAAAGCGAGTACTTTTATTTCAATAAAATAGAAAAGACAAATGTACATCCTTCACAGTGTCACCACTTTAAAAAATAATACAACAAATGTATCTCCTGAAGGTAAAATGAAGTTCAAGACCATGAGGCATCAGTGATTTTCCCCACTCAAGAAGTCACCAGGATAGAACCCTCCCCAGCTATTAAAATTGCTAAGACCTTGGTCAGGTTTGTGAGCTGTTCCTGATCATTTGGGTCCATAGCAAATGAAAGGTCTGAGAGGGAAGGAGAAGGAACAGGAAAGGAAATTACAAATGAGGGAACTTTTGGCAACATTAACAAAGCTTACTATACCAAATTCATAATCTAAAAACACCCCTACCAAGCCCTGGGGTCTTGGAATGTAGTGGCGCAGTGGCGGGGAGGCAGAGAAGAGACGGCAATGGTCATCCACGTTGACACACAGAAGTAGAAAGATACCCTCAGAGTTGAGCAGCATGTCATGGCGTTTTGTCCAGGATTCCCTGCAAAGTCCTATAATCCAATTCTGAGAGTTTCCCACATCCACCTCCCAGTAATATTTGCCAGAGGTGAAGGTCTGAGCTGCCCAGGAAGGCTTATACTGTGGACTCGCTGGACTGTGGGGCAGGTCTTGATGGTCGGGACAGCACTGCAAACGTCTCAGGTCTTCAAACAGAGGCACACGGTAATTCCTTATCTTATCATCAAATGTAATATACACTTAAGTAAAATGAAAACAGTGAAGTCAAAGAACAGAGTTTAAAATTTCTGTGGGACAAGTGCAATAGTGTTCTAGCAAATGCTGAACAACCAAATCTCTAAAACCAAACATAACTGGTTTGTTTGCTGGGAACACTCCCACACCACCATGGCCAGTTTCAAGGTACTTACCACTTAGTAATTCCTCGTAAAATTCTGGAACATGTAACAGCTTTCATGGCAGAGTCCACACTAACTGCCCCAGAACACTCCTTTATCACAAGTGACTATACAGGGTGTGTGTCATTGGAAATCCAGAGACCCATTCGGGAGAAGGGGCTTCTTGCCTAAGCAAGTAAATCTCTATTCATACAACTAGATGAAAAATAATTCTGAGAATACTTAAAGATGTAGGATGGCAGGATCTGGTTTTATTCTCATTAGCTCATTGAAAATTTGGGACACTGCTCATTGATGCCAAGTAAATACCAAGATGGCCCTTCACTCACTTAAGCTTTCTCATTTATCAACTTGCACAAAATCAAATAAATATAGTAACAGTAATAAATATTATATATCATTTCAAAAATATGATACTGTTATTCTTATTAGTCTTAAATAGTGATAACTTTGTCCAAACACAAAGATGTAACATGTCAACAAGCAATGGGAAAATAAATTGGAAATCCGTATTTGCCTTTTTTTTTTTTTTTTTTCAGAAGTGGTTCCTTTCGCTGAATTTCTAACTCCTGCATCACGGACTCAGAATCCAACCTATCCCATCCCATGCCTGCTTCTCCTGTCAGCCAGGCTCACTCTCTACTTGTTTCTTAGGGACAGCGAATCCACACAGCAAATCATGTGTTCCATGTGTTTTCTGGTTGTACCTGTTTTTTATAAACATTTTTATCCCTTTCTAAATCTAAAATCTAATGATTTTTCAAATACATTCACTAACTTAAATTTTTAGATAAACATTTAAATAACAATTTAAGGTGCTTCTAGGAATCTGAACATCTACGTATAACTACAATTAACAACTATAAGTTAAAATACACTGAATGAATATGCAGTTTTATGTGTCAAGTGCTTTCAGGGTGCCTGGGTGGCTCAGTTGTTTAAGCGTTTGACTCTTGATTTCGGCTCAGGTCATGATCCTACGATTCATCAGATGGAGCCCCATGTCGGGCTCTGTGCTGACATCAAACTGACAGTGTGGAGCCTGCTCAGGATTTTCTCTCCCCCTCTCTCTCTCTTCTCCTTTCCTGCTTGCCTCCCCGTCCCACAACAAATAACTATTTATATGTCAAGTGCTTAATTTTTTTAAACTCATTGTAAATTGTCATGTAAGTGTTATATTTAATTGTTTTTGACTGGCTTCAGGTATCTAACAATAAAATATGGTTAGTTACAAGGGTTTGCATATTTACCTGCTTCCCAGTTCTCTGCAAAGACTAATAGAGCAATGAGGAGAGGTCCTCCAGGTGTATCTCCTCATGGAGGAAATAGTGGGGTCTCACCAGGGCACCACCTCTTACCTCGGAAGTTGTTAAGCCTTTCAGACATCCCGGTGATTGTCCACTCACTGAGCTGTGGGTCCACAGGCTGGGGCAAGTGCGCCTGCACTAACTGACTCCTGCAAAGAAACAGAACCACTTACTGACCCCTCTAGTCCTATCATAAGCCTCCCTTGAAGATGCTCCTTCAAAATCCTCACAATTGGGTGCAAAGGGTCAGAGTTTAACTCCACAAACTGAGGGATGTTGTAGTTGTTCTTGTATTTTATAACTAGCTACTGTGCTCTTATCACTTCAATCTCAGTAAGATAGATCACTCACAAATGTGTTTTCTCCCTTTGCCTTCCCTATGGACAGCACACAGCTGTTCTCATTTAGTTCCTGAAACCCAATAGGTGTCAAATAGAGCTTAACAGGGCCTAATATATAGAGCTTAATCTCTGTAGGGGTTTTCATCTTTTTCCCTCCCCTCTCTTCTCATCATCCTTCCACGTGCTGCCTCTCTGAGCTTATTTTTTTTTTTAATGTTTACTTATTTTGAGAGAGAGAGACAGACAGACAGACAGACAGACAGACTACAGACTACAAGTAAGGGAGGGTCAGAAAGAGACAGACTCAGGCTCCAGGCTCTGAGCTGTCAGCACAGAAAACAATGCGGAACTCGAACCCTTGAATCCTCAAGTTGAGAGGTCATGACGTGAGCCGAAGTTGGACTGAGCCACCCAGGCACCTCTCTCTGAGCTTATCTGCCTTTCCCATAGAATATGTGGAATAATCCTCAAATAATTAGGATTTTGAAAATTAGAGGCAGGAAAAACAGTTCTATTTGGCAACTTCTGCATTAAGCCTTGCAGCTGAAGCCACACCCTGCTTCAACCCTCACTTTTACCTAAGAGTGGTCAATATAAAACCGAGAAGTGTCTTAGACAAGGAATAAATGAGGGCATAAAGAAAGTGGTCATAAAAAGTTGTGGGTCCATCTCAGCAGAAATAACCTGACCACTGTCACCGATGCCATAACTTGGATGGAGGGGCAAATTTACCTTTTCATGATGTCTCCCAAATCCTGTAAAGAGAAAGAGGAAGGCTTAGCTTTGAGCACAAGATATTCCCCTGTTTAGTCTAGTCTGAGGCTATGAGACTGAACTGGAAAATTCTCTATCTCCACTTTCTTCCTTGGTAAAATCATTTGCCCTTCTCATCCTTAAAAAGATAAGATTTGGTCTTCTATTTATATGGTCTTCTATTTATTATATGATAAAATTATGATCATGATAAAATTTAAAGCAGAAGATGTTCTTAGAGCCAACAATGGCTCTTTGGTTGTAATATACAGTGAGATTCACGAAGGGTTTCTTCAAAGTTCTTATAAGGGTGTGTGGGCTCTAAATCTATGATTTCAAAAGAGAAAGAATGGATACATCCCACATACTGACAAGTCCAGATACAAAATTGAATTATGCATTTAAAAGCTGCTTTGTGGCAGTTGGTTAGAAACTCTTAGTAGAAAAAGTGAGATGATGATTTTTTTCTGGATCTGTTCCTCACATTTCTATATAGTTTTCCTTTTCCTGTATAAGGTGGATGTGACCCTGGATCTCTGGGTTATACTGGAGGAGCAAAGCCTGCTTTTGCACAGAGGAGGCAGAATTTGAACTTTGGAACCAGAAAAATAATGGAGGTCAAAAGGGATATGGATCTCAGTGGATATAAATGATTTCCAGCCAGGCTCATGTTCATCCTTCCTCAGTCCTTACCTGGAGCAGGTGCACATCTGCTTTGAGGCACATTTCCTTCAGCTCCTCATAGATTCTTTTCAGGAGTTTCCCCATTTGAAGCATTCTAGCTACATTTCTCCGGAGTCGATGAAAAATTATCTTGCCTTCAATTGCCAGGCTCTCTAAATGTTTTTGCTTTTCTTTGTGGAGGTATTGGTACACCTTAGGATATTCAGCCTTGATCATCACCATCCTTAGATTTACAAAACCCTGAAGTGACATTGGTTTAATTAGGTCATGTATCTGGAAAGTTTTACTCTTCTCTCATTATCTACAGTTTGCATGCTATGCCCAATGTTCTGGTCTTAGTCTGTTGGGCTGCTTTTACAAAAACGCCACAGACTGGGTACCTAATGAATACAGAAACTATTTCTCACAGTTCTGTGTGCTGGGAAGTCAATGATTGATGCTGGCAGATTTGGCATCTGGTGAGAGTCTACTTCCTAGATAGCCATCGTTTCGTTGTGTTCTCAAATGGCAGATGGCACAAGGGACATTCCAGGGTCTCTTTTAGATGAGCACTGGTCTCATTACTGAGGACTGTGGCCTCGTGACCTAATCACCTCACAAAGCCCCCACTCCTATTGCCATCACGGGGGTTAGAGTTTGAACATACAAATTGGGGGAGGAAGCAATTCAGATCATAGAAGTACTACATACATTTTTAGGTCTTTCTCCTTCTAAGAAACCACATATTTGGCTTCTTTCTTACCTTCCTCCCTCCTTCCTTTTCATTTATTTGTTTGCTGCACCACTGCTTCCAACTACTTACTCTCAAACTTCCATATTTTCATGTGAAAATAGAAAATTAAGATCAAATTTTGTTGTTTTACAGGATTCATAACAATCTCAAAATCATAATCCATTCTTCTCAATGCTTGTACTTACAAACTGACTATCTGCTCTCAGGAAAAAGCAACAATTTGCTTCCTCAGGAAAACAGAGGACATCACATGTGATCTTTTTAAATTACCTCCATTCCTTACACACTCTCTTCCACCAGTGCTGGGCTCTGCCTGCCTCTTACTACCAGGGCTAAACCCATCTCCTCTTTACTGGTCCCCCTGTCTTGTCTTCTCAGAGATATTACTGGTCTACATTACTATCCCACAATACTAGTTTTTGCCTTGCCTTCATGTCTCTGTGTCTCTCTCTCCCTTGTCCTATGGACCTGTCTCCATTATATTCTCTCATTCAGACACTTTTTCACACTCTCTTTCCCTTTCTTTTCACACAGCTTTTAAACATATACACATTTATCAAATTATTTTGGAAATGTCAAAACCAAATATCGTTATTATAATGACTTTATCCAGCTTCTATGCTAACACTTTCATTGCCATCAAAGCCAGACTTATTGACCAAATGTGATCAAACTCACTGTGCCCAGGGATGCAATTTTCAACTATTCATCCAAGCAATGAGTCTTCCCTTCTGTCTCGTACCCGTTCCTGAACCACACATTCCAACAATAGGTTCCAACCAAGAGCCTATTTTTACTAAATTGAAATAATATGATTCATTCTTATAGTACTTCACCTTCTTTCCACATTTGATCCTGTTTACTACTCATTTCTTTTACTAATCTCTTCTGTCTCCTCTGCTCTGGGAAGCTGCATTCTCAGGTGCTCATCTCCCACCATCTTCTAACAACCACTCAGATCTCTGCCCAGATGTAACCTTGGCAATGGTTACACCAGCACATCCCAGCCTGCACTCCTTATACCCATTTTCTGCTTTCATTTTATTGCAAGGACTTCATAAATGTCATATAGCTTAAATTTTACTTCTTAAATTTCTGGATTGAGTTCTCTCACTAGATTATAAACTACTGAGGTCAGTGATTTCTCTTTTTGTCCAGTTATATATCTCTTTGTTGGCCTAGAACAGTGAGCAACATACCATAGGTCCTCATATGAATGAATGTTTCATCAGAAATCCATCCTAAACAATCAAGCTAATGTTCTTATTCCTCTTTGGCACTCTCACAGCACCATGTACAGATTCCTGTTCAGTGAATTATTATTCCCTAATATTGCCTTTTTATAGGTCTCTAGGTCTCCTCTAGTACTGCTCAAGTTCTTTGAAAATAATGGTGTCATTTTCTTCTTTAGATCAGGTTCTCTGTTCCTCTTTGTGAATCAATAAATGACACAATCAAAAATCCTTAACTAGGCATTTGCATTCTTGACCTGGCTACGATTACATTTCTAGCCACACTTCTCACTATGTTCTGCTTCATACCCTATCTACTAATCAGTAGGACCAGCACCGAGATCTCAAACAATTCCATGGGTTATCTGGTTTGTCTCATCTTTAGTTTTCTTGTCCCTCAGAACTCTTTGCCATCAATACCCAGGAAATTAAATTCTAATAACTTATTTTATCACACTGATGTTTTACTGGTTTGAGAAGCTTTTGTTAACATTCAAAGTTTACTAAGTTCCTACGAAAGTCTGTATTTACCTCCATCCTACTGATCATTGCATTCTGCCTTGTGAGAGTGCATTTTCTTGTCCCTGATAATGTATTAGTGGCACATATTGCTTTATCCAGAAAAATCAGGGAAAGGCTTTTAGTTATACAATGGACTCAATGTGAAATCCTGCACTGAAGGTCATGTTTTCATACAGTTCTTATATGTAGCTCTTTTTCTGATCATCTGGTCAGGGAACATTATGATTTAACTTAGGTTCTTCCACTGTCAGTTACCATGGTATCTGTCCCAAGCTGGTTCCATGGGAAACAGGGCTTCCCACTTACCTGCCATACTCTAAGTAAGTTGTACTCTTTGTTTATATTTCTCTGATTTCTCTGCCTGTTTTTCCAAATAGATTTCATTTGCATCAGAAGTTTCTCCTGTAAAAGAACTACAAATTTGAGCACTAGAAAAACAAATATGTAATTTTCAGATACCTCAAAAAGTGATAAAGGGATAGACATGAGAAAAATAAAAAAGGAAGCAGAGATGTCAGTGAGTTTCTTTGGGAACGCAAATAAGTCAAAACTGGGAGGCTGACCAAAAGTAGAGTTCCTGAATTTGGAAATGAAATCCATTATCTGAGGAATCTAGTACTGATATTATATGTAACATGGAACATTTTTGGAAATGGATCTTAATTCATATTAATTTTGAAATGATAGCCATCATGTTTTCTATGGCATGATTAGAACATATTGAAGAGCCTTATTGTCATCATGGCAGAAGTAGCCAATGACTGTCAACTGCCACTAGAGATTATCCACCTGGCCAGTTACACTGAAACACCAGCACCCTCTTCAAGTCATCATCATTCCTCTCCCCCAGCCTAATAGAATTTAAACTTCAGAGGAGCAAGGATGTTTGTTTAGTTTCTTCGGTGCTGTATCCATAGATTTTAGAATCATGCCTGGCAGATGGTGTTTACAAATTCTACTTGTTTAAGGCATAAGAGAAGAAAAATAAAATCACTTTTGCTCATTGCCTATCAGATATCAAGTCCTCCACATTTCACATGCATTCAGAGGCAGTACTTACCCTGCAGTGCTCAGCAACCTGTGAAACTGGACAGTGTATGTGAGTGGTATGCCCTGGCGAATGAGAGCATTGCAAACACAGCAGGCTCTTGTCAGTTGGACAGAAGATATTCTTCAGTGCTTGGTGTATCCAACACACCTGCCTGGCAGACCTCGGTAACTTCTTGGCAACTGATTCTTTTTTAGCACGAGCTTGTCCCTCAGCAGAAATAATGCTTTTCAAGTCCATGCGTGGAGATACTGCCCTGCATACAGGGCAGCGGGTAGGATGCTGTGCATCTTCCCACAGGAGGCAGAGACACGGAGTACAAAAGCTGTGTCCGCAGTTAATGGTGACAGGGTCTGTGAAATAGTCCTTGCAGATGGAACAGATAAGCAGACTGGGGGCGTAGCGCACAAAAGTAGAATCCATGTTTCTGAGGAAATAAACGGAAATAAAATAAATAAGCTTTTGCTCACTAATACACACATGCATGATAACAGGATGGGTGGTGCTTGGAGTAAGATGGTGAGGCGGAAGGAGAGTCTTCCAGACTGAGAGCCTGCGTCCTTGTTTTCCAGCCATGGCCTCCAGCCCTGCTTTTCAGCTTCCATTAGAAATTCAGGATTTGTCAGCCATGTTGTCTCTTTTACAAAGACATCAGAGGTTTTGGCTCACCCCTAGTCATAGTAGGGGGCATTGTTTTTGTCCAAAGGTATCATGGGTTCCCCTTATTTTCTCTTCTTTGATTGGTTAGCACAGGTATGTGCTCCAATTCTGGCCAATGAAATAAGAGAAAGAAAGACTCCCAGAAGAGTCTATAAGAGGTTTTCTTGTTCTAGAAGAAACATGCAAGAAAAGTCTGCTTTTTCTGTTTCTGGACATTATATGGATACAGTACTCATTTGTATTCCCATGTTATGATATCAAAGTGAACTAGCTTAAGTACAACAGCCAATACTCCGAGCCTAACAAGAGGATGGGAAAAACCTTCTGAATTTGCAAGAATGGCACTGAACACTTACTTACCTTTTCTGGAGAGATTAACTCAAAAAAATAAAAAGACACCATAACAATAATTGAATCTGGCAAGAATCATCAGTAGATGCTAAAATAACTAAGACTTTGGGAAGAGAGTATTGGTATACCAACAAAGTTCTACTAAAAATATTGTTCCTAAATGCAAAAGAGAAAATAGTACCTTTTCAAGGTAAATATTTAGCAGATACATTAACCAGGTAACCAAACCATGGCCATGAATTTCACGCATTTATAGATGTGGACCACTTAAGGACTATGGCACACCTGTAGTATCCCTCCCAGAAACATTTAATCTGCAAGTAACCATGGCGGAAAGTTAGACAAATACATTTACGAGACATTACACAAAACAACAATCCTGGATTATTCAAATAATCTTAGTTTCTTAGGAGAAAACGTTTCAAAATGATTATACAGGAGGTGACTAAAATATGAAAATTAACTAGGATGGGGCATCTTTGACCCGTTCCTAGATTAAAAAACCTACCAGCCAATAAGGACATTTTTGGGACATGCAGGGACATGATAAAAATAAGGGGGTCTTTCCATTTCAGCTTAGAAATGTAGAGAGCTGGAAAGCTGGTTGCCACCCTCCTACCACAAGAAAAAATGCTAGACAAATGAAACATTAATGACCTGTGTTGAAACTGTTAGAGAATTGAGGTAGCGAGTCAAACAGCAAAGATAGATTCTGCATAGAGAGCACAAGGAAAGAGCAAAACAGGACCTGTTCATGTTTATCTGGGGCAAATTCCACCGGAGCCCATAGAAATCTCTGTGAAGATAAAGTAGTTTAATTAGCTGCTAAAAACCAAATGTGAGCAAGGATAAGTGTGCAAAGCCCCTTAAGATCATAGACAGATATTTGTAGGGAGCAATACAGCTAGAGAGATGAAAGAGATAGGGTCTCCTTGGGAAGAGGACCTAGAGCCAAACCAAGAAGTAAACAGAATATCTTTCAAGTAGTACTCCTCAACTGAGGGCTCCCCTGACTCAACTGGGGAAATTTGGCACTATCTAGAGACAATTTTGGTTGTCACAACTTGAGGCATATTACTGGCATTTAATGGGTAGAGGCCACAAATCCCTTTAAATACCCCATAATGCACAACACAAGAAAGATAACTCTTACAGCAAAGAGTTAGCCAATTTGCTAACTGTGTGAAGATGAGAAAACCTCTATTAGAGGCACTGGAGGTCTCTGGAACCCATAGCATTAACACAGTCTTACTTTGGTAACCATAGCCATAACAAACTTCAAACCCATGTCAAATATAGACTAGATTAACACAAATCATCATACTAAAGGCCTGGCAGAAGAAACTGTGCTCCCCAAAAAAACATGAAAAAGACTTACAGTATCTACTGTCATAGCACAGTATCTCCTGAATATATATAAGGTATTCAATAAAAAATGATGAGGCATATCAAAAGGAAAAAAAAAATCTACCTGAACTGACAAAGCAGTCCTCATAGCCAGCCTTAGATACAACACAGATGTTAGACCTATGAAATGAGGACTTTAGAATAACTATGATTAGTATATTAAAGTCTTTGATGAAATATGTAGACATCATGCAAGAATCATGGGTAATTTCAGGAGAGACAAAAACTCTAAGGCAGACTCAGATAAGCCAGGAACAAAATCTGTAGAAAATGTCATTGTCAGGCCTCATAGTACATGTAATACAGTCAAGGAAAGTATGAGTGACCACAAAAATAGGCGAATACAAAACACACAAGGAAAACACAAAGAGGAAGTACCATGAGTGGAAAATAAAAACTGAACGAGCAAAGAGCAGTATGACAATATTAAAAGACATAATATATGTGTAATTGAATTCCCAGAAAGACCAAGAGAAAGAAAATGGCAGAAGAAACATTTAAAGAAATAATTTTAGAAAAATTTCCAAAATTTGTTAAAGTCATCAAAAAAAGATCCATGATATTCAGAAAATATCAACCAGAAAAAAATAAAAACTGAACTAACCAACACAAAAACCCCACACCTTGGCAAGTCATATTCAAACTGATTGAAAGTAATAACAAGGAGAAAGTCTTGAAGGCAACCACTGTATTAGGAGGGGAAAAAAATTACATACAGAGGAATAAAAAATAAGAATTATAACAATAAGTTTCCAGAAACTATGCAACAAAGAAGACAATGGAATGATATCTTTAAAGCATGGAAAGAAAACAAGAGTCAACACCCAATTCTATATCCAGTGAAAATATCCTTCGAAAATAGAAGATATTTTCTATTCCAAACAAAGAAAAACAGAGGGAATTTGGGGCCAGTGGATCAAATGTACAAAAAAAAAAAAAAAAAAATACACACAAAATTCTTCAGAGGAAAGCAGATCATGTGTGTGTGTGTATGGAGGGGGAGAACTTGGATCTACACAAAGAAATGAAGGACACTGGAAATGCAATAAATAATGATGAAATGTAAGGTATTATCATATTTTCTTTAATGATAACTAAGTGCTTAAAGAAACAGTAGCCACAATGTACTATGTGTTTATGACATATGTAAAAGTGAAATGACAACGACATAAGACACAGGAAAGAGAAATTAGGACAATGATAAGCTTTTGACATCACATCTGAAGAGGTACAGTATTACTGAAGGGGGGATAAAATCACTGAAAGATGTCTGTAGGAATACCTTGGAAATATTGCAGGTTTGGATCTGAACCACTGCCATAAAACAAATATTGCAATAGAGTTGAGTCAAATGAATTTTTTAGTTCTCCAGTGCATATAAAAGTTAGGTTTACACTATACTGTAGTCTATTAAGTGTGTGATAGCATTGTGTCTAAAAAAAACCTACATACTTCTTTAAAATTTTTAAAAAATATTTATTTATCTTTGAGAAAGAAAGACAGAGCATGAGAAGGGGAGGGGCAGAGAGAGAGGGAGACACAGAACCCTAAGTAGGCTCCAGGCTCTGAGCTATCAGCATGGAGCCCAACATGGGGCTCAAACTCACAAAATGTGAGATCATGACCTGAGCTGAAGTCGGACATTTAACTAACTGAGCAACCCAGGTGCCACCCAAAACCTACATACTTTAATTAAAAACTACTTTATTACTGAAAAATGCTAACCATTATCAGACCTTGCAGCGAGTCATTCTCTGATCACAGATCACCATAACAAATATAATAGTAATAAGAAAATTAGAAACATTTTGAGAATTACTAAAATGTGATAGAGACATGAGGTGAGAAGATGCTAGTGGAAAAATGGTGCCGATAGACTTGCTCGACAAAGTGTTGCCACAAACCTTCAATTTGTAAAAAATCTCTGTATCTGTGTAGCACTATAAAATGAGGTATGCCTGTATTTTAAACTCTAAGACACTAAAAATAATGAAAATAGAGGTATAAATAATGAGTGAGTCACTTGAAGAAATAAAATGAAACTTGAAAAGTAGAGGCATAGACTTCCAGTTTCTGGTGCAACATGTGAGAAGCTCAGAAATCACACTGTGTCCTAACAAATAAAAATCTGAAAAACTGAAATATCAACAACTCTTAAATTCATCAAAGAATTTGCCTGAGGTCAGAGGGCAAAGTGCTGCTCCCCCCAGTGGGAGAGGGTTGCATAGGTAGATACAGAGAGTCTCAATTTACCATAGCAGAATTGTCCATGGGACATGGTGCTGGGGTAGGAAACCTGTACTGTAGTTGATGAATGGCTGGAGGCTCAGTGTGGACAAGTCTGAGAGTTAACAACTCCAGGGGGACTCACTCATAGGAAGGACCCACAATTTTATGAGTTTCACCTGTAGGAACTTTACCAGGTCCTCACAGTGAATATTGGGGGAAAAAAATCGCTGCTGCTCTGGCAGGAGGAGGGTAAAACTAATCATTTTGAAATATGTCAGAGCATTCTATTCTTCTTAAAGAGGATTGTCCTTAAAAAGGATTGTCCTCCTTAAAAAGGAGAAACTATTTAACCAGAGCCAACTTCCCTGGGAAAGGGACTACCTAACTCCAGCCCCTCTAGACACTGTTGTGTTAAACCCAAGAGGTGGGGGACTGAGAAGCACTGCTGACCTCCAGGTCACAGGGACACAGGGACCAGGGACACAGGATCACTAAAAGACAGACCTAATCATAGCGCTATAGAATCCATCTTCTTCACCCACCCCCTTACTACCACATTACTGAAGGCCTATTTACTGCAATCCCTTGTGTCCAGTGTATCATGTTTGCTTTTCATCAAGAAACTACAACTAACAAACTAGCATAAAACAGCTTGAAGAGATGGAAGAAGCATTGGAATCAGAGTCCCGTATGGCAAGAATGGTGGAAATATCAGATTACAAAATTAAATTCTAAAACCTATGATTAATATGCTAAGAGTTTAATGGAAACAGTAGACAACATACAAGAACAGACACATAATGAAGCAGGGGGATGAAAATACTAAGAAAGTATTTCTAAAAATTCTAGAGCCAAAAAAATATAGTAACAAATTAAGAATGACTTTGATGGGCTCCGTAGTAAACTAGGTATGGTTGAGGAATTGGAGCTTGAGGATATCTCCATAGAAATATCAAAATTAAAAAACAAGGAGAAAAAGGAAAAAAAAACACCCTTAGAATATCAAATAACTGTAGGACAAGTACAAAAGGCATAATATACATGTAATGGGAATTCCAGAAAGAGAAGAAAGAAAGAAACAAACAATATTTGAATACTGATGGAGAATTTCCCCAAAGAAATGTTAGACACAAAACCACACATCAGGAAACTCAGAGAACACCAAGTGGAATAAATACTAAAATTATAATATTTAAACTTTAAAAAATCAAATAGAAAGAAAAAATCTTGAAGGAAGTCAGAGGAAAAAATGCCTTGCTGACAGAAAATCAAAGATAAGAAATCCATCTGACTTTTCATCAGGAGCCACGTAGGCAAGAAAAGAGTAGAATGAAATATTTAAAGCATGAGAGAAAATAAACACTGACCTAGAAAGATTCTTTAAAAGTAAAGGAGAAGTAAAGAATTTCTCAGGTTAAAATACAATGGAAAGAATAAAAAGAAATTGAGAGGATATAGGACCAGGAACCCCACCTCATGAAAAATGTTAAAAGAAGTTCTTTACCAGTACATGAGTGGCTCAGTCATTTAAACATCTGACTCCTGATTTTGGCTCAGGTCACAATCTCATGGTCATGAGATATAGCCCTGAATCAGGCTCTGCAGTGGAACCTGACTGGGATCTCTCTCTGTCCCCCCTCCCCTATTCACTCTCCCCTTTTCTCTCTCAAAATAAACAAACATTAAAAAAAAAGATACTAGAGGGAGAAAAAGTTATACATACAGTAAACAGAAAGAAGGAACAAATAAAATTACAGCAGAAAGGAGTGAAATTGAAAACAGAAAGACAACTGAGAAAATAATTGAATCCAAAAATCAAACAAAAACTTTACAACAAAAGAAAACTAAATTCTTATATCCCCCTTGAACATAAAGGCAAAAATCCTCAACAAAACATTTTCAAAACAAATCCAACAATATTTAAAAAGATAATATAGCATGTTGAAATTTCTTTATTCAAGAAAACATGAGGTTACTTCAACATTTCAAATATAATCCATGTAAATTACCTTATTAATTTGCTAAAGAAGGAAAAACATATTAATAGAAGCAGAAAAAGCATCCAACAAAATACAACATCCATTCATGATAATAAGTTCCAGTAACTTAGGAACAGAAAGGACCTTCCTTAACTCAATGAAGTGTGTCTATGAAAAAATCTCAAGTTGACAACATTCTTAGTAATGAGAATCCAAATTCTTCTCTTCTAATTTTAGGATGATAGTAGATGTCTTCTCTCACAATTTCTATTCAACATTATACTGGAAGTCCTAGGTAGTGCAGCAAAACAAGAAAAAACAAAATGACAAACATTGGACACCTTGTGGGATCCTGGACCAGGGGACAGTGGGCAGGATGGAGGAGCATACTTGGCACAGCACTTGGACGACATAGTGAAGAACTCTTCCATTGTTGGAGCACAGATTCACAAGGACTTAATCTGGGCTTCTGTGGGACCCTATCAGATGCACATGCTAGAGTCATATCTGTTCTAGCCTAGCAATCAGCAAGGTAACCTCATACCCCACATTCCTGTGGTGTGTCTCTGGAATCAGATAATGGGAGCACTACAATTCAGAATGACAGCATCACAGTGGCAGTGTGTGAAATGGCCTCTTAACATCTCCTGTCAGTTCTCCAACAGTTTGTCATAGGGACGGCATCTTACCTACATTAATTATCTTGTAGAACTATTAAAGTTCCAGTAGGCGGGTCATGTATATTATCTGCATTGAGTACTTTTCTATTCATTTTAGAGAAATGAATAGAAACACTCAATAGATGGATTTATCAAAATATTTAAGAAAGGACCATGTTTTGAAATAGCAGGTCCAGGTCACTTTGTATGTAGAATTTTGTTATGTCCAATAAATCTGATGGGAGGGGGAAAAAAAGAAAAACATTGGGAAGGAAAAAATAAAATGTATGTGTTCACAGGTGACATGATTATGAGTGTAGGAAATCCCAAAGACTTTACTAAAAATATCCTGGAACTCATAAGTGAGTTAGGCAAGGTGGCAGGATAAAAGGTCAATATATAAAAGTCATCTTGATTCCTACATATTTGCAGTGAAAAAGTTGTATATGAAAATTTTTTTAACAATCCATTTATAGCTTCAAAATTTGTATTTGAAAAATGTTAAAAGCCATCATTTATAAAAGCTTCAAAAAGTGAATTAACTTGACACATAAATTCTAGAGATCATTACCAATACTTAAAATGTGTTAAAATGGTACATCTCATGTTAAGAGTTGTTACCAAAGTCAAAATTCAAAAACAAAAACAAGGGGCAAAAGAAACTTTCACAGATGATGGATGGACAGATTCATTACCGTGATTTTGGTGAAGGTTTCGTATCAGTTGTTATCAGTTGTTTGCAAATTCATATCAGTTGTTATCAGTTGTTTGCAAAACTTCAAATTGCACATTTTTAGTATTTATAGGTTATTGTATGTCAAATATGTCCCAATAAAATTAACGTTTTTTTTTTCCAGTTAGTTAACATACAATGTAGTATTGGTTTCAGATGTACAATTTAGTGATTCAACACTTCTATAAAATACTCAGTGGTCATTGAAATAAGTGCAATCCTTAATCACCATCACCTATTTAATGTATCTCCCAACCACCTCCCCTCTGATAACCATCAGTTTGTTCTCTATAATTAAGAGTCTGTTTTCTGGTTTGCCTCTCTGTCTGTCTGTCTCTCTCTTTTTATCCCCCCTATGCTCCTTTGTTTTGTTTCTTAAATCCTACATATGAGTGAAATCATATGCTATACACCATACACAAAAATATATTCAAAATGAATTAAAGACCTGAATGTGAGACATGAAACCATTAAAATCCTAGAGGATAACACAGGAAGTAACCTCTTTGACATCGGCTGCAACAAGTTCTTACAAGATATGCCTCCTCAGGCAAGGAAAACAAAAGAAAAAAATAAACTATTGGGACTTCATCAAAATAACAAGCTTCTGCACAGCAAAGGAAACAATCAACAAAACTAAAAGGCAACCTACGGAATGGGACAAGATATTTGGAAATGACATATCTGATAAAGGATTAGTATCCAAAATATATAAAGAACTTATACAACTCAACAACCAAAAAACAAAACAAAACAAAAACACAAAGAATTAAAAAATGGGCAGAAGACATCTGAATTATGAATAGACATTTTCCCAAAGAAGCCATACAGATGGCCAACAGACACATGAAAAAATGCTCAACATCACTCATCATCAGGGAAATGCAAATCAAAACTACAATGAGATGTCACCTCACACCTGTCAGAATAGCTAAGATTTTTAAAAAATTTTTTTTAAACGTTTATTTATTTTTGAGACAGAGAGAGACAGAGCATGAACAGGGGAGGGACAGAGAGAGAGAGGGAAACACAGAATCTGAAACAGGCTCCAGGTTCTGAGCTGTCAGCAAAGAGCCCATCGCGGGGCTTGAACTCATGAATGGCGAGATCATGACCTGAGCCGAAGTCGGACGCTTAACCAACTGAGCCACCCAGGCGCCCCAAGAATAGCTAAAATTAAAAACACAAGAAACAGTAAGTGTTGGTGAGGATGTGGGGAAAGGGGAACCCTCTTGCACTGTTGGTGGGAATGCCAACTGGTGCAGCCACTTCAGAAAACAGTATAGAGGTTCCTCAAAAAGTTAAAAATAGAACTACCTTATGATCCAGCAATTGCACTACTAGGTATTTATTCAAAAGATACAAAACTACAGATTTGAAGGGATAAATTCACCCTGATATTTATAGCAGCATTGTCAACAATAGTCAAATTATGAAAAGAGCCCAAAAGTCCATTGACTGATGAACAGATAAAGAAAATGTGGTGTGTATACATATATATGTATACACACACACACACACACACACACACACACACACACACAACGGAATATTACTCAAGCACTAAAAAAGAATGAAATCATCATTTGCAACACCATGGATGGAGCTAGAGAGTATTATGCTAAGAGAAATAAGTCAGAGAAAAACAAAATTGTTAACTTTTAAGAAAATACATTAACTAGGTATAAACTTAAAACATATGCAGATCAGTACAGTGAAATCTATAAAGCAATGATGAAAGGAATAAGATCCAAATAAATGGAAAAATAAACTATGTTCATAGAATGGACAACCTATACAGTTATGACAATTCTCTCAATTTGATCTATAAATTCAGTGTAAGCTTTAACAAAATCCTAGAAATTTTTTTGTAGTTATAAATAAGCTGGCTCTAAAGTATATTATTGAAAAATTTATTTTAATAGTTTTTAAAAATCAAGTGTATTATAGTACACCAAAGCAATAGAATAGCTTGAAACAATCTTAAAAATAAAAATATCCAAATACATGATTAGATTTCAAGAAGCACTAGAATTGCTCAGTAGTCAGGACAAGGACAATAACAATGTGGTATTGACAAAAAGATAGGCATAGGGATCATCAGAACCAGAGAGAAGGTGGAACAGAGACCTGCCCAGGAGGGTCAGCTGATTTGTCACAAAAGTATAAAGGCACTTCGATGGAGAAAGAACAACTTTAGATAAAACACCGAAAGCTCTGGGGCACCTGGGTGGCTCAGTCGGTTAAACGCCTGACTCTTGATTTTGGCTCAGGTCATGATCTCTGGGTTCAGTTTGTGGGACTGAGCCCTGTGTTGGACTCCGCACTGACAGTGTGGAGGCTGCTTTGGGATTCTCTGTCTCCCTCGGTCCTTCCCCTGCTCATGCTCTTTCTCTCTCAAAATAAACAAACATGTATAAATAAATAAATAAAGTCACCTCTCTTTAAAAAAAAAAAAAAAGCTCACTTCATGAAAGGAAATTGTTAAATCTGACTTTACAGAATAAGAACTTTTGCTTTCTGAAAGATATCATTGTAAGAATATAAACCAAGACACATCCTGTGAGAAAATATTTGCAAACAACTGATAAAATATTTGTATTCAGGAGATACACACAAAAAACATTTAAAGCTCAAAAATAAGAAAGTAACTAACCCAATTTTTAAAATGGGCAAAAGATACAAACATTTCACCAAAGCAGATATCTGGATGGCACATAGGCATATGTAAATATTCTGAATCAGTAATAATCAGAGACATTGGAATTAAAACCATAATTACATATTACTATGTATCTAGTACAATGGCTAAAATAAAATAAAATAAAATAAAACTGATAACACCAAATGCTTGTGACAGTGCAGAGTGACAGGAACTCCCATTTAGTGCTGTTGAGAATGAACAGTACCAGTTACTTTGGAAGACAATTTGGCAGTTCTCCCTCCCCTCCTCCTCTCCTCCCTTCCTCCCCTCTGTGATTTACTTACAAAGAATAGAGTAGGGGAAGAGAAAAACTAACTCTACAGTAAGTAAAAATTACCTTCACCAAGTGATGAAAGTTAACTCATCAATGATAAAAGCCTGTTGATATCATATAGAGCATTATATGATGAGATGAAAAGGAACTTAAACTCTGTGGTATTCTTTCCCCAAACCCATAACCACAGCCTAATCATGAAATAAAAACTCAGACAAACCCCAATGTGAGGACGCTCTTATAGTACACCTGGCCATCATACCTCAAAATTGTCCAGATCATTAAAAACAAGGAAAGATGGGACTGAGTAGGTTAAGCATCTGACTCTTGATTTGGCTCAGTTTATAATCTCAAGGTTAGTGAGATTGAGCCCTGTGTTGGCTCTATGTTGATGACACAGAGGCTGCTTGGGATTCTCTCTCCCTGCCCCCTCAAAATAAATAAATAAACTTAAAAGCAAAACAAAACAAAAAACAAAACAAGGAAAAACTGAGTAAATGCCACAGATCAGAAGACAATAGAGAGACCTAACATCTCAGTTTGGCATGGTACTCTGGATTGGATCCTAAAATAAATAAAGCATATTAATGGAGAAATTGATGAAAGCTAAATAAAGCCTGGAGTATAATTGATAGTAATGTACTAGCGTCAGTTTTTTTCTTAGTTTTGTCACGTGCACCATGCCAATGTAAAACACTAACAATGGGGACACCTGGGTGCCGGGTTGTTCTGGGTTGAAGTGTCTCCTCTAAAGAAGAAATGTTGAAATCCCATTCCTCAGTACCTCAGAATGTGATTGTTTGGAAATAGGGTCTTTACAGAGAAAATCAAGTTAAAGAGAGGTCATTAGGGTAAGTCCTCACCCCACATTATACTGGCCTTACAAAAAGGTAAAATGTGATACAGGGACAAGCATGCACAGGGGGAGGTCAGCCATGTGAAGACCAAGGATTGAGGCAAGGATCTACACACCAGAATGCCAAAGATTGCCAGCCAACAGCAGAAGATAGGAGGATGCAACCAATAATTGTTCCCCATAGGTTTCAGAGGTAGCTTGGTCCTGTGAACACCTTGATTTCAGTTGCTCCAGAAGTGTAAGACGATATGATTCTCTTGCTCTAAGCCCCTCAGTTTGTGATATTTTGCTATGCCAGCCCTAGAAAACAAATTCAGGAGTGTACAAGTGCTCTCAGAAGTATCCATGTAATTTTTCTTCAAGTCCAAAATAGAAAGTTTATATAAAAGAAACAATAACAACAACAACAACAAACAACAACAACAACAAAAACACGTTTCCATATGCCATCAGTGTATTATTTGAAAGCCAAAGTAAAGGTAACCATTTGCACTATGTTAAAGGAGAAGAAAGAAAGAAAAAGAGAAAGAAAAAAATGTAGGAAAATTTATCAAAACATATGAAATCTGTATGGTGTAATCTATAAAGTCCTAATGAAAGAATTTTTTTTTGTTGGGGGGGAGGGGGTGTGTAGTTGGAAGACTCAACATAGGAAACATGTCAATTCCTTTCAATTTGATCAATAGATATGACAATTCCTACAAAAGTCTCAGTAGGATGTTTGTAGTTTAGATAAGCTGCTATTAAAATTTATGTGGAAAGGCAAAGTAACTAAAAACAATAATAATTTTTGAAAAAAAAGAATAAAGTTAGAACCATACTTTCTAATTTTATTTTTTTCATACTTTCTAATTTTAAAACTGACTATAAAGCTATGATAATCAAGACAATGTAGTGTTAGTAAAGAGACACACACATAGATCAATGGAACAGAATAGAGTCCATAAACTGTAGTCCATAGACTCACACAAATATGGATGGTTGACTTTCAAACAAGGGTGTAAAATCAACTCAATGGAGATAGGTTTTTGCAACAAATGATGTTGGAATAATGGAGCATGCAAATACAAGAAAAACTTAACTTCCAACTGAGTTTACCTCTTATGTAAAAATTAATTCAAAATGAATCATAGAGATGTAAAATGTAAAATTATTTTAAACATTTTTAGAAGATGTGGATTAAAAATCCTTGTGACTCTGATTTACACAAAGATTTCTTAGCTACAACACCAACATCATGTTCCATAAAAATAAATATTTGTAAATTATATACCTGATAAAGGATTTCTGTCCAAAAATCTGTTAAAAAATTTCAAACCTGAATAATCTGGCAACAAACCAATTAAAATGTAGGCAAAAGATTCAACAGACACTTCACCCCAGAAAATACACAATGGGCAGATAAGCCTAGGAAAGGATGCTAAATTTAGTTTACATCTAATTTACATCTAGTTTACATTAGCTAAACATCATATTAAGGAAATGCAAATGAAAACCACAATGAGATCCAACTACACACCCAGGGGAATAGCTAACATTAAAGTCAAACCAAAACAACAAAACAGACCCATGCCAGGCACTGCCAAGGATATGGAGGAAAAATCACACTACTGGACTCTGGACCTTACCAGTGAGTGTGGACTGAAGAGAGAGAAATTTGGCCCCACCCTCAGACAGTGGTGTTCTATTCTCATGGTCCCTGTGCCACCCATACACTGAAGGGACAATCAGGTTAGTTCCTGTGACCTCCAGCTCTCCTGTATCATGAAGGTTTTTGATGCTAGCTCAGAGACATGTCATTTATTTGCTAACATCTAGTGTCTACATTAAGAGTTTGTTCTAAAAGAGAAGACCCTGTCCTTGCCACGGTCCACTGGCTGTGTCCCTATATTCACCTCTCCTCTTGTTCTACTGAACCATGATGCCTGATAGAATCACACTGAAGTCCTTCTCCTTCAGTCCAGATCCCGGTGTAAATGTCTGGAGTGTCTCTACCCACATTCCAGGGCTCTGTTCTTGCTCTTCACATTCATGACATGAGATGAGTTGATCATCTAAATATCCCATAATAAGAAATGGGAACTGCTGTTCTTGCGTGAGACCTAGCAATAAAAATGTAAGATCCTGGGGTGCCTGGGTGGCTCAGTCGGTTAAGCGTCCAACTTTGGCTCAGGTCATGATCTCGTGGTTCATGAGTTCAAGCCCCACATCAGGCTCTGTGCTGACAGCCTGGAGCCTGGAGGCTGCTTCAGATTCTTTGTCTCTCTCTCTCTCTCTCTCTCTCTGTCCCTCCCCTGCTTGCACTTTGTCTTGCTCTCACTCAAAAATAAATAAAAACATAAAAAAAAGTAAGATCTTAAAGGGAGGAGGACAAGGCAAAAGGTGAGGGTTCTCAAAATGTTCAGTCCTATTCCTATGGCATGACTTCATTTCAAAATAGCTAGAGTGTGGGGTGTCTGGGTATTAAGCATCTGACTTTTGATTTCAGCTTGGGTCATGATCTCACGGTTCATGAAATTGAGCCCTGCATCAGTATCTGTGCTGACAACATGGAACCCGCTTGAGATTCTCTCTCCCTCCCTCTGCCCCCCCCCATTCTCTTTCTCTCTCAAAATAAATAAACTTAAAAAAAAAGCAAATAACTAGAATGAAGTTTCTTCTGTTCTGATTGATCCCACAAACATGTAAGGAGATCATGTCTAATAAGACAGGAGGTATGTGGGATTGTGTTAACAGGAAGAGAAGAAGAGGAAAGTAATGTCCAGGTAAATAAATAAAACTGAGTGTGGGACAAGAGAAGCATCAGGACTAGCAAGGAACTTAGGGAAAGCAATGCCAAGGAGAAATGGAGTTCGAGCCAAAAAGGCTTCCAGTGACACTGTGGGCAGCTAGAGAGAAAAAAAGAGGTTCAAACAGCACCTACACAAAGTAAACTTCCCTTACTTTAACTGAACGTACACATGAATCCAGGAGGAAGACAATCCTTGGGGAACAGTGGCCAAGTTGTAGACGATATGGCATGCTGATAGAGGAAGCAACAGACAACATTTCATGTATATTTCAAAATTACTCTCAGGTGGTATAAAATTCTATTTCATAGAACTGGCACAAAGCTTCTGCTGTTCATTAAGACCCAAAGGGGACAAGACAGTTGAGAGCAATATAGTGCCGTCATGGAGAGTGCAGTTCCTGAGACCCAGCTAATGAGTTTGAGTCCCAGACCCACTGCTTACCAGCCCAGACACCTGGAGACCCGTCAGTTACCTTGTTTGCAAAACAAAGTGTCTGTCTTGGGGGAAAAACTGGACCAGGGCCTTGCACAGGTGTTCAACTAGCACTGTTGTTAACTACATGAACAGGATGACAACAAAAGAGAGAGGGAGCATCTGAGAGAAGGGCAAAAAGAGAGGGATGAGAGGAAAAGTAGAGACTTAAGTAAGGAACAATAAAAATCTAGCATAAGATTGAGAGAAAATCCACGTTTGAGACAGTAATAAGTGAAAGGGCCAGGAAAAACCCTATAAGGTTTTTTAACTTTAAAATTGGTAAGGGAAAACTGATGTTGGAAAACAGACACATTGGATGTAATCCAGGGTGGAGATTTCATACGTTTCTCACACTCAGGGTTCCAAGACACCCCCCCCACCACCACCACCATGGTCATGTCCCACAATAGTAACACGTCTCAAGTGTCACTACCTGCAGCACCCCAACCTGGCAAAAATCACAGCAGAGAATGGGCAAAGGTCTCAGCTAACAAACTCACAATCTGAAAGCTGGGGTTTAGACAGTGTGACCTCTTTCATTTACCTCTCAACGTGTGGGTTGGGGCACAATGCTACCTTGGGCTCCTACAACCCCTAGAATGAATCCATAATTGCTCCCTCATGCTCTGGAGCTTTCCTGTGGCTCCTTTAAAAAGAGTCACAGAGGGTGTCAGCTGCCTTTAGATATAGTTGAGATCAGGTACTCCTGTCAGGTTCATAGTGGAGCCACAGAAGGACAGGAAAATTAATGGGGCTGTCTGAGGACTCTAGGCATCGTAAAGCATGGAGAAGTGAGTTCATGAGTCCTGGTATCCTCTTTATCACCAAGCACCCAGTTAAGCACACATCCAGGACTCAATGTTCCCATTGTTTAATGAAGCCATAGCTCGTCAGGTGCCTTGGAATATAGCTCCCTAGATTAGGGAGGTCTGGATGTAGATTAGTCCCTGTTCCAGCTTTGAGAGCAAGCACCTGACATACAGAACAGAGCTCCTCATAGGTTCCTGCCCCCCCCTTCCTCGTTTTCTGGGAGATGCGGCCCCCACAGCATGAGTGTAATATTCCTAAGTGGAGTACTAATCATACACCCTCAGGCTCCATCTTAGTTTTCCTGAAAATAGGCATTTAAGCAACCTCCTAGGGTCAAAGGTTCTAGGGAGGGAACTTCTCTCCTCTGTCCCTCAGAGAGAAGTAGTAGCCTCTCAAAAGCAGGGAGGGAACGGCAACAAAAGGAAATGGGATGAATTGCCTCCCTTATAGCAACTGATTTATATAAACCAAAGCTGTGAAAGGTAACAGTCAAAATAACCATCTGTACTGTTCCTCTTAAAGCCACTAAGGGACAGTTTTCTTCAATATTCACTTCTGCTTAGCCCAGCCTTTACTTCAAATCAGCTTCTCACAATGATGAAAGGTAAGAAAGAGAGAACCCTGGATCTCATTCAGCCTTGAAAAACATGGCCTTTTTCTCGCTTTTTTTCTCCAGGTTCAAGAACTCCTCAAAAATTACAAATCTTTTGGGAGGGATGGGAATATCTGTCTTTGTTCTCTTTCCTCACATGCATGCGCACACTCACACACTCACTCTCAGACTTTTTCAAGAGGAAATACACACTGCTGTGATTAGGGAATAGTGAAATATATTTCAAAACATTATTTATCCCCTAGAAATTTTTGTCATTCTGCATTTTCCCAAGGAGGCTAGCAAAAAAGTGCAACCGATTTCACAGCATGGGGATATTCTCTCACTCTCTGTGCCCCTCAGTCCCTCTCTCAATATATATAAAAACAATCTTACCAACCAATCCCAATTTTTTGGTTAATTTCCTTAATAACATTTCCTCTCAATGGATCACAAAATTTAAAAAATTACTTCCAAATATTAACAAAATTATTAAAAACTTTCTGTATTATAGGTTACTGTGATTTAATGTGATTTCCTCTTGTTGCATGTTTTATGAACTTTTTGCAAGTAGCAAAAATATGTGTGCACAGTTGTGTTAGGAGACAGAAGGTATACTGCTATCTCTACAGTATTCATAGACCTTTGCGGGACTAATATGAAGCCTCCTTCATTAGCAGAAATGAAACTCAGAACCTGGCAAGGTGTTCTGGAGGCAGGTCTCCAGGTGCAGAAGGTAGTTCTCCGGTTCTATTCTTTGAAGGCGTTCGGGATCACCACTGTCACCACTGAGGTGACCATGGGTGTGTGTGTTCCACATTAATATGCTTATTGAAGTTGGTCCCATTTCTTTTCAAACAGGGGATGGAGATGAGGCTAGAAGTTTGATTAAAGGCTTCAGGAAAACTACACAGAAAGACAAGCAAATAGTAACCAGAAGCAAGGTAATCTTGGGTTACACAACTCAACTTTTCTCACCTTCTTGTCGGTCTTCTCCGGGAAGCTCCCTTGCCTGTTCCTGTCTGCCCCCACCACCCAGAACCGATGTTCTGTATCTCTACCTAAACTGTCCAGGTTCAGGAAGAGGAGGATTTGGGTGGGAGAGGGCAAGAGAAGCTTCCCTTCTCATCTGTGCTGTTTCCTTTCTGAGCAAGAACCCTTCTCGGCAATTACCATCAAGACTGCTTTAACCTAGGAGGTGGATCAGAATCACCTGCAGGGCTTGTTAGAACACAGACTTCTGAGCCTCCATCACAGAGATTCTTGATTCAGTAGGTCTGGGGTGTGGCTGGAGAGTTTGCCTGTCTAACAAGTTGGAAGATACTGGTGTTGGTGCTGATTTAATGTAATTGATGTCTGAGAACCTCTAACTTAGGCCAATATTCATTAATAATATGCTTTTAGAGTATACCACGGAAAGCACAGGGATGGAAGTTCAGGCTGGGGATCTGTTGCTGTGGCTTCTTAAAGTCTATGTTGGGGAGAAGAGAGAGGAGGGAAATGTAGGCCCTTTTGCCTATGTGGCCCCAGTGCCTTAGGAGGGGTGCAAGATGGCTTCTATGCAGCACCCTTGGAAAAGAAATTCTGCATTTCTTAAAATGTCAACATAAATTTATTGGAGAACCAGAAATTCACCAATTTGACCCGTCCTCCACCCACCCCCTCTCTGGTAACCATCAGTTTATTTTCTATACTGAAGAGTCTGTTTCTTGTTTGCCTCTCTCTCTGTCTCTTTTCTTTTCTCCCTTTGCATGTTTGTTTTGTTTCTTAAATTCCACATATGAGTGAGATTCAAGAAACAAGTTATTTGAAAGTAGATAAAGTTCAATAGTATGAAATAGTCCAGAGTAAAAATAAATAAATAAATCAGGAAATCTCATGTGTGTTTCCTTCAAAGCATGGCCTTCAGTAGAAACTGTGTGATCTCTTAGCATTTTTTTTAGAAGGCTTTTAAAACTTCATTTGTAGGTAGTAAATTGGAGAGAACAAGACATGCCACGATAAATGACATTTTGTGATTGAGAGAAGGGTATTTTTCAGGGAATATAAAAAAAAAAATCAATCAATCAATCAAACAAACAAACCAAAAATGCCTGGATAGTCCACTTCCCAAATCTCACAATCTAGAGTGCAAGTAGAACATAGGGTAATAAAGGGAGCATATGGCAAACAGTAAGCAAAGGCTATGAAAATCAGTGCTTGGAATTAGTAAAACACAAATAATTCTGTTCAAAATATTAATTAAACTAGTGGCATTTAGGCAAGCTTTTAATATGCTGGAGATGTGCAGCAGACACTGATTCTAGATGACAGAACATTTGTAAGTGGTTGTGAGTAAATTTTTATTATTTATTTAACTTTGGTGCTTGCCAGACGGGCTTTGAAAATTATTGCAGCAAACTTCGTTCTAAAAGGACCCTTTTGGGGATCCTGAGTGGCTCAGTTGGTTAAGCATTTGACTCTTGATTTTGGCTCAGGTCATGATCTCACAGGTAATGAGATTGAGCCCCAAGTCAGGCTCTGTGCTGAAAGTGTGGAGCCTCCTTGGGATCCTCTCTCTCTCTCTCTCTCTCTCTCTCTCTCTCTCTCTTTCTCTCTCTCTCTCTTTCAACCTCTGCCCCTCCCCTGCTCTCTCTCTCTCTCTCTCTCTCAAAGCAAATAAATAACCTTGAAAATAAAATAGGTGTGCTTGGGTGGCTCAGTCAGTTGAGCATCCGACTTTGGCTCAGGTCATGATCTCATGATGGAGAGTTCGAGCCCTGCATTGGGCTCACTGCTGTCATTGTGCAGCCCACTTTGGATCATCTGCCCCCCTCTCTTCCAACCCCTCCCCCACTCGCTCATGCTCTCTCTCTCTCTTTCTTTCTCAAAAATAAATAAATATTTAAAGCAAAAATAAATAAAATAAAATAAAATAAAATAAAGTAAAATAAAATAAAATAAAATAAAATAAAGTAAAATAAAATAAAATGAAATAACCTTTTTGGCATCACATGTCTTGCCACTTTAGGCTGTGCCTCCCTGAAGGACAACAGGCTGTTGTGATTCACAGTACCCTGATCTGAAGAATCTGAAAAGGCCATTAAAATTGGAAAAGTGTTTCTTTTAAGAATGACTTTTTGGTAAACTTTCTAGTGATTACAATCTTTTTTTTTAATACAAATTCCCACACCCATTTCTTCGGAAAGCCCTAAGACACTGGATTTCTTTGTGATGTCCTCAGAAGTCTGTCCCTAATGATTAGATTAACACAATAAAGCTGTTCTCTGAAAATATCTTCAAATACTTTCCTGTGATTTCACACCTAAAATCAATGACTACCATGAATGGATTAGCATTATTATTTAACAGTAGATGAAATGTGCTGCCAAGCAGGCAGTAGACAGAGACTTTAAACTCAGATTACTAAGTGAGGGAAGTCAATCTGAAAAGGCTTATGTTAATTGGAATTAACATCAATGGATTCAGTTTACCAGTTATGAAATACATATTTCATCTTAGACAAAAAGAGGATAAATGGGGGCTATTATTTAGAAGAGACACTAGTAAATAATGACAAGGAGAAGTTTGAAAATTAAATAATAGAGGGGTGCCTGGGTGATTCAGTCAGTTGAACATCTGACTTTGGCTCAGGCCATGATCTCATGGTTCGTGAGTTTGAGCCCTGTGTTGGGCTCTGTGCTGACAGCTCAGAACCTGAAGCCTGCTTCATATTCTCCATCTCCCTCTCTCTCTGCCCCTCCGCTGCTTGTACTCTGTCTCTCTTTCTCAAAGATAAATCATCATAAAAAAATAAAAAATGAAATAATAGAAAACACTCAGTGAAAGAAACCTTGGCTTGTTCTCAAACAAAAAGTTAAGTGAAAAGTTCCAGTGTGTTTGGAGGGACAATATACAATAAAAAAAAAATCCAATTCAGGGGTGCCTGGGTGGCTCAGTCAGTTAAGAGTCCAACTCTTGGTTTGGGCTCAGGTCATGATCTCATGGTTTCGGGATTTCAAGCCCTGTGTTGGGCACTGTGCTGACAGTGCAAAGCCTACTTAGGATTCTCTCTCTCTCTCTCTCTCTCTCTCTCTCCCTCCCTCCCTCCCTCCCTCTCTCTGGCTCTCCCCCACTCAGGCTGCTTCTGTCTGTCTCAAAAATGAAAAAAAAAAACCAGTTCAATAATATGTACTAAATCTAAACATTTAGACAACTGGAAGCTTCAGAATTAAAAGAAACATTGGAGATCATTGACATATACACATTTACATGAAGCAGTAAACATTTATCTCAGCTATGGATAAGTCAAGTGCACAGGAAGTTCAGCAAGGGCGTCAGGGAATTGAAGGACTCAGTTAATGAGATTAAGCTTATTATCAGACACCAAATCGCATTATTGTCAAACATAGGCTGGTCATTTTCTAGTGATGTTGGAAACAAGGAAAATGGAAAATTAAATTTCCTTTCAACTTAAAGCCCATTGACAAGTCCTTGGACAGAAAGAGTAACCTTCCCCTGGGAGCTCAGCTGCCTCAATGATGACACTTTGCTAAGAGCAAAAGGGAATCTTAGCTTAACATTATCCTGACCCCAGGATTCTGTAAGTCTACTTGAACATATAAAAATTCCTTCAGTAACTTCTTTTATCTCTACCCTCCCTGTTCAAAGATACATGTTGGCAATCATACTCCAAGCTTATGGCCCCCTGATATATGTCTGACGGGTCTCATGAATGAGCTTTTCCTAAGCAGTAATAAATGACCCTTTCCTAACAGCAACTTGCCCCTCCAGGTCCTGGAAACCTTGCTTCTAAAATACCTTAGAGACTTAAGCTATCCCTAACCCCCTCCAAACTTGAAGGTATATAATCAGTCACCCATCACAACCCCAGTGCAGCTCTTTCTGCCTATGAGTCCTGTCCTCTGCTTTAATAAAACTACCTTTTCACACCAAAGATGTCTCAAGAATTCTTTTTTGGCTGTCAACCCTGAACTCCAACACTCCAACAATATCATTTGGTGTTCTAATGTTGGGTTGAGCCTTATCATTTGGACTCTGAGCCTTGGTGCAAACTTGGTGAGTGCTTTCTCTTCTCTTCCTTTACTTTCATTTCAGAGGCTTTTCAAGGACTATGGTCTTCTTGGAACACTTTCATTTCCATTGCTCAGGCTGCAGTCCTCTAGCCCTGGCTACTCTACAGAAAGGAAAGGCTGCCTGTTGGCTGGAAGTTAGTTCCATGGCTGGAATGGTAATAATATCCAGAAACCTGATGTCCTCTCTTTATTCCTGTCCTTATACAATGTTGTCTGTCTTGGGCATGGGACAGCCACCTAGGTCACCAGCATAACTGCCAATCTTAAGACTCCTGTGTGATGAGTCCTCCTGATTGGTCTAATGTGATCACCTCCACATCTCTGGTCTAGCTACTTCTGGCCAAGAGACCTCCACTGGGAGCCAGCCAAAACCAGTATCTGATTCAATTAAAACCCAAATGGGGAATGTTTCCTAAGGAGTTGGCTATAAAGACTACATGTGCTGGAATGTCACTTAGACCAAAATGGATTTCTATCTTTACTGTTTTCTGTCAATGTCCCCTACAAAATTGAGTAATTTTTCCTTGTAAAACTTTTCTAGTGTTTTCCATGTGTTAAAAAACAGCATAACCTTCACAGCAAGGCAATAGTGAGGCTTTCATGGGAAGGCTTAGACACGAACCGAATGGTATTTCACTCCATTCACCAGGCACCCACCAGGCCTAGGATGCCATGGGGAAGTTTGGGGAGACTCTAGCATCCCTCCTTTGGAGCCTTTATGGCAGAATGTGATCAATAGTGATTTTCATCCAAGGGACACCTTTGGTCATTTTTGACACACAGAACCTCTGCTCCTATCTTGCATGGGGCGAGGTGCCTCCAGAAGGCCAGAACACCATTCAGGAGTTGGGGGGAGGGGATTTTTGGTAATGAACTTTCTCTTCTTCATTTCTCGAGTACTCATCCTTGGAATGTCTTTTAACCCACTGGAAACAATTCAGATTGCAAAATTTAAAAAAAGACTGATATTCTGCAACACTGCATGACCTCTGTAAGATCTATCAATGGATCTCTTCTGTAGGAAACAGAGCAAATGGATGGAGTTTCCCTAGGTCCAGGCCTTCAGGGGTGTAAATCAGGACCTGGACCTAAGGGCCTCTTGCAGAACATATTTTGTCAGTAACCAGACCAGTAAACCCGCCCCCCCCCGATATATTGGATGATAATTATCTAAATAGGCCTCCTTCTGATAGAAGCCAGGTTGCTGGAGGAAATACAGGCCATTCCTAGCAAAAAGGATGTTGACTCTCTCACTGTTGCTCCTTCTATTAGATGTGGGGGCTTCTCCCTCATTCATTTCCTGGGTGAATGGCTATAACTGGAGCCAACTGAGGTTAGTCTCCCTTGGACAGGGACTTTAGCCAACATTGTGAAGCAGCTGCTGAGACTCCCTTTGTTTTGGGGAAAGTCCCTGTTTTCTCTGGCTCAACATGGACTGCATATTTCCAATTTTGTGGAAAAAAACAAAATGGCATCTGCTCCTCTGTTCAAGCAGTGACGTTTAGAACCAGGAACCCTCTTTCTCTGCCTTCTGGAGGCACCTCGCCTCTTTTGCCTCCCCCTCTCTTTCCTCCTCTTTCTGTACCACCTTTGGTGTGGCCTATAACCAATTACTATACCATCCTTGGTAACTGGTGCCATTGACTCTTCCTTCTACCCTTGCTGTCAAGGAGCAAAAAACACCCTCTTGGACTTACACTGTACACTTCAGCTTTCCTCACAGGTGCCCCAGGTAAAACTGACATGGGAACAGATTTGATGAGGGACCATAAGGCAAGCTGAGGGCCAAGCATAAGCTAGCACAACCCCCTTCTCCCAGGTGGGATATTTGTGACATTTCTCAGGCATTCCTTGCTGCCCAAGAAAAAAGGAGAGGACAGAAAACAAAGGGTTAAACTGATAGAATCTCCATCAGTTTACAAATATTTTAGTAATATTACAAGAAAATGGCAATCTTATCAATAGCCTAATCTCCAGAAACTCTCTGTCTTAATGATAATGCTTTGCTAGAGGGAAAAACAACCTTAGCCTGACAATAGCTATGCATCCAGTAATCTGTGAATCTTTTTTAGCATATGGAAATCCCTTTAAGAAACTTCCTTTTGACTTTACCTCCCCCAACTCCACAGTATATAACCAGTCACTCTGCACAACCCCAGTGCAGCTCTTTCTGCCCACAGGTCCTATCCCCATGCCATAATAAAATCACCTTTTTGCACCAAAGACGTCTTCAAGAATTCTATCTTGGTATTTAATCTAAATGAAACATTTATTCTACCAAGGTTTGTTGAAGGTCAAATAAGCTCATGTTATCTTTTTTGCAATTTGTCAGCAAAATGATGACTTAAAATAATGGCTAATTTTGCCTCTCAAATTTTTCATGGGTGATTGTTAAGATAGTCTTTGGTAACCTGAAACTTTAAAGTTTTGCTTGGATAATAAATTGGATTGAATTAGTTGGAACTCTAGGTATTTTCCAAATAGGATAAAGTGCTAAAGCATTGATTACTGAACATAGGTTTGCACTTTTCACTTATTGTAAAGAAACTAAGGATATTTGGGTCTATTGGAAAACATGCTTTGTGCTTAATTGATTCACAAATTTGCCTTCCAAAGAATTCTGGTTTAACAGTTCACAATTGGTTACTACTTAGTTTTCATTGGAGATTAAGGTTTCTAAGAGCTCAAAATTCTGCTTTGGATCATTGGATCTGCTCTTGGATCATTGGTCTGCTCTTGACAAGAAAATGTAAACAAAACTGTGTTTGACCAGAAAAACCAGTTTCTATGGTGTGACGTTATCAGGTTTTCAATGATCTGTAATCCTATTTAGGCATGTGCTTTAAAACTTTCCAAGGTTTTGGGGCGCCTGGGTGGCGCAGTCGGTTAAGCATCCGACTTTGGCCAGGTCACGATCTCGCGGTCCGTGAGTTCGAGCCCCGCGTCGGGCTCTGGGCTGGTGGCTCGGAGCCTGGAGCCTGTTTCCGATTCTGTGTCTCCCTCTCTCTCTGCCCCTCCCCCGTTCATGCTCTGTCTCTCTCTGTCCCAAAAATAAATAAAAACGTTGAAAAAAACAAAAATTAAAAAAAAAAAAACTTTCCAAGGTTTTAACAAACTTCCCCAAGATTTAGATTGTAAATGAAGTCTCTGACTAATTAGGCTTGTTTATTTGGTATGTTATGTTCTTGTATAAGGTCATCACTCTATTCTGATTATTAAAATGTTTTATGTCACAGAGGCTCCTGAGTGGCTCAGTCAGTTAAGTGTCTGACTTCGGCTCAGGTCATAATCTCACAGTTAATGAGTTCAAGCACCACATGGGGCTCTCCACTGTTAGCACAGAGCTCGTTTTGGATGCTCTGTCCCTCTATGTCTCTGCCCCTCCCTTGATTGCATGCAGTGTGTCTCTCTTGAAATAAATAAACTTTAAATAAATAAAATGTTAAATGTCACAGAAATAACTGAATTTCCTTGTCAACTGCATCATAATGAACTCTCTTATCTCCATTTCTGAGTTATTTGTCATTTATAGTTATTTTTATATCTTTAAGATCATACAACTGAAATGGGTAAGAGTTTCCACAACTAACTAAAAGCTGCATTCAAACTGAGCAGGAGTTGGTAACATGGAACTAAACAAACTGCAGAAGAGGATTATAGTTTTGTGACTTTTGTTTGAAACATTGCTGGTTCTATAATGTTTGTTCATCCAGATTAAGGAAATTTCTCTTAGGATATCTAAGACTTATAAAAATGTGACAAAATATTTGTGAACAAACTGAAGCATTTAACTTTTCTCTCTACCTGAATGCTCTGAAATTCAAAAAGTCTCAGTGAGTATTCTTCTTCCATGGCAATCACAGTTATTTGCATAAGTTAATAATAACCAGTTCTCTTTGCAACAGGACACCACTGGAAACACGGACTATTTTACCAAGGTTTTGACTGTAATGTCAGAGTTGAGAGAGACATGCATAGACCCAGATATGAGCAGACAGCTTTAAGGAATTGAGGTTGGCTTAATGAAATGGAGCCATAAAACCCCATTGTTGGCCTGATATATTGCTTACCCAGTAGCCATGCCAAGTGAGTAAAGAATGTCACTTCCTGGCAGGTCTGGATATCATGGGGACCTTGTAAAGAGGAATTTGCCCAAATCTACAGGTACTGCAGACATGTTTGGTGGCAAGTACGTGGCTTGGTTTCTGGCCTAGAGAAGCTACTAAAAGTTAAATCTAGATTCCTTATGAAAAATTCCAGCAAAGCAAATTTTAGAAGATCTATATGGCCAATCAGTGTTCTTGCTGAGCTTATGTAAATAATTAGGCCAAGTTTGCTAAAACTGGACTTATTTTACAAATGAATTAGTCTTGATTTGACTACCACTGGAAATAATGGTGTTTATAGAGAGAAAAATTATGGTTCAATAACACACCTTTGCCGATGTTAAATTCTAGTTCTGATTATCTTTGAGTGTTTCTTGTTTGCCTAAGCTAGACAACTTGAGGTCAACTTCAGAGAAATTGCTACAAAGGCTCATATATCGACAATCTTCATGCTTGTTATTCTGTGGGGATACTAACAGGACCTATGGACATATGATTATTTGAACAGCTGGAAAATGAGATGTATTCTCCAACAATTGTATAATTCAACTATCACCTTGACCAATTCTATGTGGCTGGAATGATAAATTTGTTCCTTAAAAGCCAGAGCATACCCTACTCCATTGGGTTAACTATGGACTTGTGGAGATAATGGGTGACCCCACTTTCCTTATAACTGGATGGGATGATGCCTTGGGGATGCCCTTGTCTCTCGAGATAAGTGATTTGCTAGTGATTCCTTGTAATTAGGATATTGTTAGCGTCAGGCCTCGAAAATGAGGTCTTCTTGATGGTTTTATCTCTTAGCCATATTTGTCCCACGAACTACCTCTATTGATGTACAATTGCAAATATAGGCCTTAGCCAAGTGTGTAAAAGGCCCCCCCCCCCCCGTAGAAGAAGCTTCAAAAATTTCTATGGGACAGTCCCTGACAATAATGAGTTCACATCTGTTCCAAAGTGTCTTAGAGACTAAAGGCCACCAATGGATGATAGGAGGCCGACTTATTAAATAGCAGCTATGCCTATATATATGCCTGAATTAAATATTAAACTGTCAAACTTTAAATCCAGCTACCCTTGTGCCTGGGGCTGACCATCATTATTCCATGTTAGAACATAACTGCTCAGAGATTACTGATCTTGTTTATTCTAGGCAATCAAACTAAAAAGACTCCCCTATTAAAAATGCAGATGACAGTTGGTTTACTGATGGCAATAGTTTAGGCGAAAGGGGATTAGAAATTCTGGGTATGCCAAAGTCAGTCTAACTCAGACAGTTGAGGCCAAAGCCCTCCCAGAAAATGTATCTCCCACAAAAGCAGACTTAATAACACCCACTCGTGCTTTACAATTGGCAAAGGACCTCAAAATTAATATCTGTACTGACTCTAAATATGCCTTTCCAGTCCTACATGCCCAGGAGGTAATTTGGAAGAAAAGGGGATTATAATCAAGCCTGAACACTCCAATCAAATGTGGGTCCAAAATTATCACTCTTCTTGTGGCTGTACACCAAATTAAGGAGGTAGCTATAATTCACCTCAAAGGACATCAAAAGAATATGACCTTAGAATATAAAGGAAACAATATTTTATAGACTGTGCAGCCCAGAAGACAGCACAAAATAGCGAATATTAAGTCTTATACCAGTTTTAACTCCAATAAAGTCCATAACTCCAGTCTATTCAGACCAAGAAATTCACATAGTGCAGGAATGAGGATATTAAAAAATGAACAGGACTGACTTGTTAATAATGAGGGGAAAATCTTTATGCCCAAAAAATAACCAATGGAAGGTAATAGAGGATTTATACCAGTTCACTTATTTGAGCCAAAAGGCCACTGAGTTGACAAAAACCTTGCTAAGAAAAATTGTCCCTAGATTTGATCTCCCTTGGTCCCTACAGAATGACAATCGACCATCTTTTTATTGTAAACATAACTCAGCAAATAGATAGGGCCTTAAAAATTAATGACTATTTGCATTCAGCCTGGCATCCACAATCCTGTGGAAAGGAGGCCCTCCAAAACCAATGGCCTTCAATATCCTGACTGCAGTGAAGGAGGCCCAGAATTAATTGACTGGCTCCTAAGGGGATCCAATGGCTATCCAGCTCTTACTTGTGGCCATAGCTCCCCCTGGCTGGATAGGCTGATGTCCTCTGGGTTTTGCCTGGATGCATAGACGCATTATTAAAACCATTATCAGCCAGCCAACCTTCCACACTTAAAACAACGATGGACATGTTCTGTGTTTCATTGGCATGACCACCTAGTATCTATCTTTGTTCCCTCTTTGGGATTAGAGGCTGTTGTTTGGCACAGGAAGCTCTTCATTCGTACACAGTCAAAGGCCTAGATGACACTCAAAATAACATCTCCCTAATAAACACTAAGTAACACAAATGCATAAAGCAGTTTTACAAAATGGAATGGCATTAGATGCTTTAGCTTCAGCATAAGGTGGAACTTGCCCTCATAAACACAGAATGCTGTGTGTACATTCCAGACAACCACAGAAATAATTCTGGGTGTCTATCCAACATGAATACTCAAATCAGAGCTCTAAACCACCCCTCTCTTTCCTTTATTGATTTGTTAAACTCCTGGACTGGAAGAGGATTTTTGTCAACTATCAAAGGACTTGTATCTGGGCTTTTCTTTTTCTTATTCTAATTATGTTTTGCTGTTTTCTCGTATGTCTCTCTCTTGGTGCCGAGACTCCTTCACTGCCATAACTTCAAACTGACAGAGAATGCTTTCTACTCGGGAAGATACATACATTCAGTCTCCCTGGGATTCAACTGCTTCTGCCTTTCATAACTCTTACATGTATAAGCCCCCACTGACAAATGTTGACCCATAATTAGGGACATCTCTATGCTCCTCATCACCAGGAAGAAGTTACATAAAAAGAGACCTTCCACACTCAGCAACCTTGAAGATTTAAGGGTCAAAATTGTGCAGGGGAGAATGATGTGTGAAACAAAGGCAAATGAAAAATTAAATTTCCTTACAACTTACAGCTCATTGACAAGTCCTTGAGAGTGAGCTTCCTTTGGGACCTCAGCTGCCTGGACAATGACACTTTGCTCAGGGCAAAAGGCAGTCTTAGCTTAACATTATCCCAACTGCTGCAATCTTGGAAGTCTACTTTAACATGTAAAAATTCCTTTCGAAACTTCATTTATCTCTCCCCATCACCACCCACCCCCCAAGATATATGTTGGCAATCATACGCCAAGCTTAGGGTCCCCTGATATACATCTCACAGGTCTCATGACTGAGTTTTTATTAAAAAGCAATAAATTTCTTACTTGACACATCCCCAAGGGCAAGGGAATTAAAAGCAAAAATGAACTATTGGGACCTCATGAAGATAAAAAGCAAAGGAAACAATCAACAAAACTAAAAGACAACCAACGGAATGGGAAAAGATATTTGCAAATGACGTATAGGACAAAGGGCTAGTATCCAAAATCTGTAGAGAGCTCACCAAACTCCACACCCAAAAAACAAATAATCCAGTGAAGAAATGGGCAGAAAACACGAATAGATACTTCTCTAAAGAAGACATCCAGATGGCCAACAGGCACATGAAAAGATGCTCAACGTTGCTCCTTATCAGGGAAATACAAATCAAAACCACACTCAGATACCACCTCACACCAGTCAGAGTGGCCAAAATGAACAAATCAGGAGACTATAGATGCTGGAGAGGATGTGGAGAAACGGGAATCCTCTTGCACTGTTGGTGGGAATGCAAACTGGTGCAGCCGCTCTGGAAAACAGTGTAGAGGTTCCTCAAAAAATTAAAAATAGATCTACCCTACCACCCAGCAATAGCACTGCTAGGAATTTACCCAAGGGATACAGGGGTGCTGATGCATAGGGGCACTTGTACCCCAATGTTTACAGCAGCACTCTCAACAATAGCCAAATTATGGAAAGAGCCAAAATGTCCATCAACTGACGAATGGATAAAGAAATTGTGGTTTATATACACAATGAGATACTACGTGGCAATGAGAAAAATGAAATATGGCCTTTTGTAGCAACGTGGATGGAACTGGAGAGTGTTATGCTAAATGAAATAAATAAGTCATACAGAGAAAGACAGATACCATATGTTTTCACTCTTATGTGGATCCTGAGAAACTTAACAGAAGTCCACGGGGGAGGGGAAGGAAAAAAAAAAAAGAGGTTAGAGAGGGAGAGAGACAAAACATAAGCGACTCTTAAAAACTGAGAATAAACTGAGGGTTGATGGGGGGTGGGAGGGAGCGGAGGGTGGGTGATGGGTATTGAGGAGGGCACCTTTTGGGATGAGCACTGTGTGTTGTATGGAAACCAATTTGACAATAAATTTCATATTAAAAAAAAGCAATAAATGACTTCTTCCTTTTTAAAAAAAAAAAGTTTATTTCTTTATTTTGAGCAAGCGAGAGAGAGCGAGGGAGAAGCAGAGAGAAGGAGAGAGAAAGAATCCCAAGCAGGCTCCACACTGTCAGTACAGAGCCCGTGAAGTGCCGATGGGGGGCTCAAACTCATGAAAATTGAGATCATGAGCCAAAATCAAGAGTCAGATGCTTCATCAACTGAGCCACCCAGGTGTCCCATAAATGCCCCATAAATGACCTTTCTTAACAGCTAGCCCCTCAAGGTCATGGAAACCTTGCTTCCAAAATAACCTTGAAGACTTACGCTATCCCTAACCCCCTCCCTACCTGAAAATGTATAATCAATCACCTGTCACAACCTCAGTACAGCTCTTTCTGCCCACAGGTCCTGCCTCCGTACTTTAATAAAACCATCTTTTTGCACTGAAGATGTCTCAAGAAATCTTTCTTAGCCATTGGCTCTGAACCCCAACACTCCAAAATACACCACTAGGACCTAAAGAAAGTAAAAAATAATGCAACGTGTTGTCACAATAAAAATATTAGGGAGAGAGTCATGGTTAAAAGGAAATATTTTTAATCTGAGAAAGCATACTCTTTATATGAATATAAGCAATGCCATTGTAAATGGGGGAATTCCTGGAAGCATTCTCTTTAAAACGAGACAAAAGGACAAAGATAGTCACTATCACCGCTTCCACCCAATATTGGATGGGAGTCTTAGCCCACACAATTTATAAACATATTGGTGGGAGGAGTGAAGAACACAAAGGTATAGGACTGGCAGGAAGACAATAAAACTGTTCATACAATGAGATCTTTAGGAGAAGATTGTATTAACAAAAACAAGCTATATACCAACAAACCAATGGAAAAAATGGGAAACGGGTAGGAAAATGCACTCAATATTTTTTGAAACCTAAAAACCCTCAATTTCTGCTCCTTGCTTACTTCATTCCACGTTTATTGCTTGCTCCCACTGGATTTAGTAACTTGAATTTATCACTAGACTTCCCACTTTAGCATCTCCACCCACTACACCCTAATTCCCTTTGGAGTCTGCCTTCCAAGGCCACTTCTTCACCCTAGTCTTAGATTGTCCTTCATTATCCATTCCCTTAGTCCTTCCCCCTGTTTTCTTCTTCATAGCCATAACCCAAATTGTAACTACAATTCCTGTAGCTATGTGTTCTGTGCCTCCTTCCCTGACGATAGCCTTCAGCGGGTGGGAATGAAGTCTGTCTCAATCCTGGCTACCCCTCTGTACCCAGAACAAACTGTTAATAAGGAAATAAGCAATGAAGTAATCCAAGAATGCCCTCAGATGTATTATTTGCAGCATTGAAAATATATTTACACATTGAAAGACCAGACATCTCAAATCATAGTGACAATAATCCCAGGTCAAAATATTGTCCTCTCGTAGATTGGAATTGAAATTAATCATCTATAACATCAGGGAATCCTAGAGAAACCTTAAGCCTATGGCATTTAATTTTAATTCTTAGCTTTCCATTTATGCATGACTTCCACTTATTGCCTGTTGTCTCCAGTTACTGGATGGTTAAAAGTGTTATTATTAATCCTCCAGCCACAGATTTTTCAAATCAGAACTATCAACATTGGCAATGGGATCATTCATTCTGGTGGGGCTGTCCTTTGTCTTTTAGGATGTTTGAAGAATCTGTGACACTTCTACCCACTAATGCTAGTAGTGACCTCCAGCTGTGACAACCAAAAATATTTCCAGACATCAACAAATGTACCCTGAAAGAGAACCCCCCCCGCCGGAAATACTGTACTAGGAACTATATACATATACACATATGGATACAT
>NW_024412411.1:18368562-18368802 GCF_014898765.1 Herpailurus yagouaroundi | reverse complement strand
GATTTTTCAAATCAGAACTATCAACATTGGCAATGGGATCATTCATTCTGGTGGGGCTGTCCTTTGTCTTTTAGGATGTTTGAAGAATCTGTGACACTTCTACCCACTAATGCTAGTAGTGACCTCCAGCTGTGACAACCAAAAATATTTCCAGACATCAACAAATGTACCCTGAAAGAGAACCCCCCCCGCCGGAAATACTGTACTAGGAACTATATACATATACACATATGGATACAT
>NW_024412411.1:18354475-18368462 GCF_014898765.1 Herpailurus yagouaroundi | reverse complement strand
AAAATATAAGCATACCAGTGAATAGGTAATATTTTGAACAAATTAGCTATAGTCTAGTACCCATTTTCTAGGAAAAGATACTTTTGTTGATATATACAGAATTACATGTCAGTATTTAACGATAGGATGCCAGAGATAAATAATAGCCTCTACAGTTTGTTCTTACTATCATTTGAAGAATGATGTTAGTACAAATTTATTGAGAAAGGGTGTCAGATTACTCTGAACCTTCATGAGGCAATGTTCCCTTCCCTCCATATAAGGAGCATCCCTAGACTACCCTAGCTCTCCAAAACTGTACAGATCTTCCAAGCACAAGGCTACAAAAATCACACGATTTTTCTTGATTCTTTTTGATTCTTGCAGGCTGCATTCTTTCTGTGACTGTGATTTTTGTTTTTCATAGGATTAGACTAATGCAGTGTTATGCATGATTACCAGATGCCTTTAGCAGTGGACTTAGGTCAGGGGAAAGACTCATAAAGGAAGAGTTCCAAGTGCCATGATAAATGCTGAGTGAAGGAGTGATCTTTTTCTTTCTAATATGATTGGATTGAAGGAAATCATAGTACTGTTACTGTTACATTGTTACCTTTCCATATTCAAAGTACATGCCCCTCCTCTCTCAGATTTCCCTAGATTTTCTGCTCATATTTTGTTTCTCACTAATATTTCCTTTCAGATTTTCTCAAGTAAGGAGATGTTGAATTTAAGCTCCCTCCCCACCTTAACAAAAGAGCTTGCTCATAAGTTTCAGAGCCCCTAACAGCTCAAAAGGTTTAGAAGTCTCAAAGACCAATATGTATTTGGTGACTGAAAGTTAAATCTTATAAAATCATAGACCTCAAAGACATAGATATTTTTAAAATTCTATTCAAACGGGCAATAAAAAAATCAAAGAGATATGAGGAAATTCGACCAAAACACACCTCTATCAGGAGTTGAGCTGAGAGCAGAAATGTTTTCTGATGTAGAAGCAGCCATTTTCTCTTATAAACACCAATGCCACCTACCCCTCTCTCTGGGAGATATGAAAATTATTGAACCTAATGAGTCAGATTCCAGAGCATAAAAGTTGAAGTCCTTTAACAGACACACCATGTCATTGCCAATTTGGAAACAGAAGCAGGATGTTGTCACAGTTTCTTCAACTCAAAAAAGAATAATACATGGGTATGCTTGATAAAATTTGACACATAAAATTAGCTGCCTGAATGACTCAGTTGGTTAAGCATATGATTTGAGCTCAGGTGAGTTCAAGTCCTGCATCAGGCTCTGTGCTGACAGTGCAGAGCCTGCTTGGGATTCTCTCACTCTCTGTCTCTCTCCCTGCCCCAACCCACCTTGTGCATGATCTTTCTCTCTCTCTCAAAATACATAAATAAACTTTAAAAAATTTTTGGTACTTGGAGGGGCCAACACGGTGGAAAAGCATGGAAGTTTTTTTGCTTCTCTTGTCTGTGAAATACAGCCAGATCAACACTAAACCATCTTGCACACCTAGAAAACTGATTTGAGGATTAACACAACAATCTGCACAACCTGAACCACAGAATTTGGCAGGTATGCAGTGTGGAGAGGTGAACTAGGGGAGAGAGAGGCACGGAGGGCAAGGAGCTATTTTTGCTTGTGGAGAGAGGATGGAGATGGAGTGGTGGGGGGAAGGGGGAGTATGGGAAAGCATCCCCCACCCTGCCCAGAAGCAGCTGGAGAGAAAGTACACAAGGGACTGAACAAAAAAAGAGAGAAAGTAAAAAGGAGAAAGGAGAGGGTCTAAATTCAATTAAGACTCTATAAACAGGGGGAGCACAGAGTCTGCAACTCCACAGCTAGATACCTGGTGGTGCTTTGGTGGAAAGAGCGAATACCCAAGAGCAGAGAGCAAGGTCCAAGGGGTCCTTGGGCCACACAGGAAGAGGCAGTTCCCCTGCTGGGAGGACATTTGGTAGAGGCTGTGTGGCCACCCCACAGGCAAAGGTCCCAGCGGACCCTGGAAAACAACCACATTCACTATGGTGAAGCCTGGTGCCAGACATGTGTGGTGATTTTCTATAATCCCTGAAACGCTGCTGCTGCTGCAATATCGTGTGAACATTTTCTGGGGTGGGCTGGCAACCAGTTGCAGTCTCTGGGCATCGGCAACAGCACAGTCCCGTGAATGTTCCTGGGTGAGGCCAGCACCTGGCCATTGCTCAGTGAGACCCTCCCCCAGAGGGACAGAACAGGTCAAAGCCACAGTCCCTCAGAAGTGAGGGGTTGGGAAACAGCCCCATCTGAGATAAAACTCAGGAGGGAGGTGCCACCTGCAACCTGACGGCTTGGTCATGGACAGTATAAAAGCAGGGAGTGAACAGAACCTGGAGACAAAGGAGGGGTGCGCAATTACTGGTCAGGGAGAACAGAATTCTGATACTAGAGATTGGGTAAGCTAGGTGATGCCATTTTCACAACCCCCCAACCCCCGCACATGTGTATACACACCTACAAGTGCCACAACAATCCACCCCAGTAAGCTAACAGCACCATCTAGTGGAGAATGGAGCCGTTACACTGAGCCTCACACAACTGGGCCAAACTCGTTCTTCAGAACACCATAAGTCTCTCTGCCTGCTTAGTTTATGGACTATAAAGTGCTTCATAGTTTGACTTCTAGGGGAAACTGATATAATTTCAATCGTATTTCAGTCTGTTTGCTGGTCCATCTATTCAATTTTTTTCTTTTTCTTTTTCTTTTCTTATTCTTGAATACAGAAAGATAAAATATTCATTTTTATTTTTCATTTTTATTAAATGTTTCTTTAATTTTTTTCTACTATATGTTTTGTAAAATTCTCAAATTCTATTTTACTTCCATCATTTTATTTTATTCTATTTCATTGTATTTATTTTTTCAAATTTTCAAACATTTTCCTTTTTTTTCTTTTTTCTTTTTTTCTTTTTTATCTTTACCTTTTTTTCTCTAATCTATCAAGCTCTTTTCAACAAGCAGACCAAAACACACTAGGAACTAGCATCATTTACTTGTTTTTTTTGTGTTGTTTTTTATTTCTTAGTTTTAATTTTTTTACCTTATTAATTCCTTTTCTTCCTTCAAAATGATGAAATTAAGGAAATGATGAACTGAGGCAATTAACACCAAAAGAAAGAACAGGAAAAAATGACAGCCAGGGACTTAAAGCAAGATGTCTGAACCAGAATTTAGAATCACAATAATAAGAATACTAGTTGGGGTTGAAAATAGATTAGAATCCTTTTCTGTAGAGATAAAAGAAGTAAAATATAGTCAGGATGAAATAAAAAATAATTATATATATATATAGCTCATTATATATATTTATAATTATTTATATATATAAATTATATATAATATATAAATTATATATATTATATATAAATTATATAGAAATTACATATTATATATAAATTATATATATGTAATTTTATATATATATATATATATAATTAGCTATATATATCAGCTATAACTGAACTGCAATCTCAAATGGATGCCACAGTGGCAAGGATGGATGAGGCAGAGCTGTGAATCAGCAATATAGAGGACAAACCTATGGAGAAATATGAAGCTGAAAAAAAGAGGGAGACTAAGGCAAAAGAGCATAATTTAAGAATTGGAGAAATCAGTGACTCATTAAAAAGAAACAACATCAGAATCATAGACATCCCAGAAGAAGAAGAGAGAGAAAAAGGGGCAGAAGGGTTATGTGAGCAAATCATAGCAGAAAACTTTCCTAACCTGGGGAAAGACAGACATCAAAATCCATGAAGTACAGAGAACTCTCATCAGATTCAACAAAAACTGACCACCAACAAGGCATATCATAGTCAAATTCACAAAATACTGTGGCAAGGAAAGAATCATGAAAGCAGTAAGGGAAAAAAAGTCCTTAACTTACAAGGGAAGACAGATCAGGTTCACAGCAGACCTATCCACAGAAACGTGGCAGGCCAGAATTGTAAGAGTGGCAGGATATATTCACTGTGGTATATTGGAAAAATATGCATCCAAGAATTCTTTATCCAGCAAGGCTATCATTTAAAATAGAAGGAGAGATAAAACTTCCCAGACAAACAAAAAACTAAAGGACTCTGTGACCACTAAACCAGCCCTGCAAGAAATTTTAAGGGGGACTCTTTGAGGGGAGAAAAGATGAAAAAAAAAAAAAAAAGACCAAAAGCAACAAAGACTGTAAAGGACAGAGACCACCAGAAACTCATCTCTGTAGGCAACATAATGGCAATAAATTCATATCTTTCAGTACTCACTCTAAACATCAATGGACTATATGCTCCAATCAAAAGACACAGGGTAACAAAATGGATAAGAAAACAAGATCCATGTATATGCTGTTTGCAAGACACCCACTGTAGACCTAAAGACACCTTCAGATTGAAATTAAGGGAATGGAGACCCATCTATCATGCTAATGGTCGACAAAAGAAATCAGAGTAGCCATACTTATATTAGACAATCTAGACTTTAAAATAAAGACTGTAGCAAGAGATTAAGAAGGGCATTATATCATAATTAAGGGGTCTATCCACCCAGAAGACCTAACAATTGTAAACATTTATGCTCCAAATGTGAAAGCACTCAAATATATAAATCAATTAATTACAAACATAAAGAAATTCACTGATGATAACACCATAATGGTAGGGGACTTCAACACCCCACTTACAACAATGGACAGATCATCTAAACAGAAAATCAACAAGGGAACAATGGTTTTGAATGACACACTGGACCAGACGGACTTAACAGATATTTTCAGAACATTTCACCCTAAAGCAGCAGAATACACATTCTTCTCCAGTGCACATGAAATGTTCTCCACAATAGATCACAGACTGGGACAAAAATCAGCTCTCAACAAGTAAAAAAGATCAAGATCACACCGTGCATATTTTCAGACCACAGTGCTATAGAACTCAAAATCAACCACAAGAAAAAATGTGGAAAGATTAAAAAATACTTGGAGACTAAAGACCATCCTACTAAAGAATGAATGGGCTAACCAAGAAGTTAAAGAGGATATTAAAAAGTACATGGAAGGCAAGGAAAATGATATCACCCACCACAGCCCAAAACCTCTGGGACTCAGCAAAGGTGGTTATAAGAGGGAAGTATATAGCAATCCAAGTCTTTCTAAAGAAGAAAGGTCTCAGATACAAAACCTATCCTTACACTTTAAAGAGCTGGAAAAAGGACAACAAATAAAACCCAAAACCAGCAGATGACAGGAAATAATAAAGATTAGAGCAGAAGTAAATGCTATCGAAACCAAAATAACAGTAGAACAGATCAATGAAACCAGAAGCTGATTCTTTCAAAGAATTAACAAAATTGATAAACCCCTAGCCAGTTTGATCAAAAAGAAAAAGGAAAGGACCCAAATAAATAAAATCAAGAATGAGAGAGGACAGAGATCACAATGAACACAGCAGAAATACCAACAATAAGAAAATATTATGAGCAATTATATGCCAATAAAATGGGCAATATGGAAGAAATGGAAAAATTCCTAGAAACATATAAACTATCACAAATGAAACAGGAAGAAATCGAAAATTTGAACAGACCCATAACCAGTAAGGAAATTGAATTAATAATCAAAAATCTCCCCAAAAAGGAGTCCAGGACCAGATGGCTTTCTAGGAGAATTCTACCAAACTTTTAAAGAAGAGTTAACATCTATTCTCTTGAAGCTGTTCCAAAAAATAGAAATGGAAGGAAAACTTACAAACTCTTTCTATGAAGCCAGCATTACCTTGACTCCAAAACTAGACAAAGACCCCACTAAAAAGGAGTACTATAGACCAATTTCTCTGATGAAAACGGATGCAAAAATCCTCAACAAGATCCTAGCCAACCGGATTCAATAATATATTTTAAAAAATTATTCACCACGACCAAGTGGGATTTATACCTGGGATGCAGGGTTGGGTTCAATATCCGCAAAACAATCAATGTGATACAGTACATCAATAAAAGAAAGTACAAGAACCACATGATTCTTTCAATAGATGCAGAGAAAGCATTTGACAAAACACAGTGTCCTTTCTTGATAAAAACCCTCAAGAAAATAGGGATAGAAGGATCATAACTCGAGTTCATAAAAGCCATGTATGAAAGACCCAACTCTAATATCATCCTCAATGGGGAAAAACTGAGAGCTTTCCCCTAATGTCCGGAATGCGACAGGGATGTCCATTGTCACCACTATTATTCAACATAGTATTGGAAGTCTTAGACTCAGCAATCAGACAACACAAATAAATGAAAGGCATCCAAATCGGTCAGGAAGAGGTCAAACTTTCACTTTTCACAGATGACATGATGCTCTATACAGAAAACCCAAACGATTCCACCAAAAAACTTCTAGAACTGATCCATGAATTCAGCAAAGTCACAGGATATAAAATCAATGCACAGAAATCAATGCAATAATGAAGCAACAGAAAGAGAAATCAAGGAATCAATCCCATTTACAATTGCACCAATACCCATAAAATACCTAGGAATAAATCTAACCAAAGAGTTGAAAAATCTATACACTGAAAACTATAGAAAGCTTATGAAAGAAGTTGAAGAAGACACCAAAAAATGAAAAAATATTCTATGCTCCTGGATAGGAAGAACAAATATTGTTAAAATGTAAGTACTACCCAAAGGAATCTACGTATTCAATGCAATCCCTATCAAAATAACACCAGCATTCTTCACAGAGCTAGAACAAACAATCCTAAAATTTGTATGGAACCAGAAAAGACTGCGAATAGCCAAAGCAATCTTGAAAAAGAAAACCAAAGCAGGAGGCATCACAATCCCAAACTTCAAGCTGTATTACAAAGCTGTAATCATCAAGACAGTATGGTACTGGCACAAGAACAGACACTCAGATCAACGGAACAGAATAGAGAAACCAGAAATGGACCCACAAATGTGTGGCCAACTAATCTTTAACAAAACAGAAAAGAATATCCAACAGAATACTTCTACAAGACTTTTTCTATGGGAAGGAACTGAATAAGAGCATTAACCCTGATGAGGCTATCACTTATGGTGCAGCTGTCCAGGCAGCCATCCTTTCTGGAGACAAATCTGAAAATGTTCAAGATTTGCTGCTGTTGGATGTCACTCCCCTTTCTCTTGGCATTGAAACTGCTGGTGGAGTCATGACTGTTCTCATCAAGCGCAATACTACCATTCCTACCAAACAGACCCAGACTTTAACTACCTATTTTGACAACCAGCCTGGTGTGCTCATTCAGGTTTATGAAGGTGAGCGAGCCATGACCAAGGGTAACAACCTACTTGGCAAGTTTGAACTCACAGGCATACCTCCTGTTCCCCATGGCATTCCTCAGATTGAGGTCACCTTTGATATTGATGCTAATGGCATTCTCAATGTCTCTGCTGTGGATAAGAGTACAGGAAAATAGAACAAGATCACCATCACAAATGACAAAGGTCACTTGAGCAAGGAAGACATTGAGCGCATGGTCCAGGAAGCTGAGAAGTACAAAGCTAAAGATGAGAAGCCGTGAGACAAGGTGTCCTCCAATAATTCACTTGAATCTTACACATTCAACATGAAAGCAACTGTTGAAGATGAAAAGCTTCAGGGTAAAATCAATGATGAGGACAAGCAGAAGATTCTGGACAAGAGTAATGAAATCATCAACTGGCTGGATAAGAACCAGACTGTAGAAAAAGAATTTGAACATCAGCAGAAAGAGCTGGAGAAGTTCTGCAATCCCATCATTATGAAGCTGTACCAGAGTGCAGGAGGCATGCCTGGAGGAATGCCTGGAGGTTTCCCTGGTGGTGGAGCTCCCCCCTCTGGTGGTGCCTCCTCTGGGCCCACCATTGAAGAGGTTGATTAGGCCAACCTGAGAATAGGTCTAGCATTGTTCCACACAAAACATTTGAAGGACCCAAATTTGTAACAAATGCTATGGCAGTGAAGTTGAGCTGATATAGTTAATAAACTGGGCATTCTTGATACTTGAATATGGAATATGTGCACAAGAAAAGGAAATACAACATTGCAGTTTATAAGCACTGTATTGTTAAGTGGAAAATGCAATGTCTTAAAACTGTATTTAAAATTGGAAATGAAGAAGAATATCCAACAGAATAAAGACAAGTGGTGCTGGGAAAACTGGACAGCAACAGGCAGAAGAATCAACCTGGACCACTTTCTTACTGCATACACAAAAATAAACTCAAAATGGATGAAAGACCTCAATGTAAGACAGGTAGCCATCAAAATCCTCAAGGAGAAAGCAGGCAAAAACCTCTTTGACATTGGTTGCAGCAATTTCTTACTCAATATGTCTCCAGAGGCCAGGGAAACAAAAGCAAAAATGAACTATTGGGACCTCATCAAAATAAAAAGCTTCTGCACAGCGAAGGATACAATCAGCAAAACTAAAAGGCAACTGACAGAATGGGAGAAGATATTTGCAAACGACATATCAGATAAAGGGTTAGTATCCAAAATCTATAAAGAACTTATCAAACTCAACACCCAAAAGACAAATAATCCAGTGAAGAAATGGGCAAAAGACATGAATAGACACTTCTCCAAAGCAGACATCCAGATGGCCAACTGACACACGAAAAAATGCTCCACATCACTCATCATCAGGGAAATACAAATTGAAACCACAATGAGATACCACCTCACACCTGTCAGAATGGCTAATACTAAGAACTCAGGCAACAACAGATGCTGGCAGGGATGCAGAAAAAGAGGATCTCTTTTGCATTGTTGGTGGGAATGCAAACTGGTGCAGCCACTCTGGAAAACAGTATGGAGGTTCCTCAAAAAGTTGAAAATAGAACTACTCTGTGACCCAGCAATTGTACTACTAGGTATTTACCCAAAGGATACAGGTGTGCTATTTCAAAGGGGCACATGCACCCCAATGTTTATAGCAGCACTATCAACAATAACAAAAGTATGGAAAGAGCCCATATGTCCATCGATGGATAATGGATAAAGAAGATGTGGTATATGTATACAATGGAGTATTACTTGGCAATAAAAAAGAATGAAATCTTACAATTTGCAACTATGTGGAATTGACTAGAGGGTGTTATGCTAAGCAAAATTAGTCAGAAAAAGACAAATATCATATGACTTCACTCATATGAGGACTTTAAGAGACAAAACAGATGAACATAAGGGAAGGGAAGCAAAAATAATATAAAAACAGGGAGGGGGACAAAACAGAAGAGACTCTTAAATATGGAGAACAAACTGAGGGTTACTGGAGGGGTTGTGGGAGGGGGGATGGGCTAAATGGGTAAGGGGCATTAAGGAATCTACTCCTGAAATCATTGTTGCACTATATGCTAACTAAATTGGATGTAAATTAATAAATAAATTCTTACAAAAAATTTTTTGACACTTAATCAGAGAAAGAAAATATCATGGCAGCCCATGTCATATATATGTCAGCATGGAACTGTTTCCATTTTCACCTGTAACCTTTTTTCTTCTATATGAAGTTTTGAGTAATCTAATTTTAAAAACAGTGTGGAATGATGAACTGTGCATATGAGAAAAGAAGAACATTTTAGGTTTAATTCAAGCAATGGCTGTCAAACTCAACTACACATTAGAATCACCTGGATAGATTTTAAATCTCTGGGATGCTGCTCAGATAGTGGCACTCTTTAAAGGTCAGTCGGTTGGGCGTCCGACTTCGGCTCAGGTCATGATCTCACGGTTCGTGGGTTCGAGCCCTGCATCAGGCTCTGTGCTGACAGCTCAGAGCCTGGAGCCTGCTTCAGATTCTGTGTCTCCCTCTCTCTCTTACCCTCCCCCATTCATGCTCTGTCTCTCTCTGTCTCAAAAATAAATAAACATTAAAAAAATTTTTTTAAAGTCTTCAGGTGATTTCAATGTAGAGTCAAGTATTGGTTTGAACAGTATTGGTTTAGAGTAGTAGTTCTTAAGCTTGACTACAAATTAGATGCATCTGGGGAGATCCTGAAACTCCCCAATTCAAGATTATAACCCAGAACAACTTACCAAAAATTCTCAGAGAGAAACTCAGGCATTACCATTCCCAGGAATCCTCAGATGATTCCAACAGTTGAGCAAGTTTGAGAACCAATACTATAAAATTCTCCACACATCCCTTACTCACCTCAAAGGCCTGGATAATGATGAGACATCCCCACATGTAGTTTGTTTTCTCCCTCCTTGTGCTCTGGCTCAGTGATAATCAGACTTCATTGTGCCTAGAAGTACCTAATAGCATCACAGACCAAATCATATTAATGCATCACACATGATTTTAGTGAGTGATTATTTTGAGTGTATTAGGAATGGCACCCTATTTTCACAGAACTTCCTGAAAATGTCAGTTTACTACACTCTCATCTTAAATAATTATCAAGCTTAAAATTACACAGAGGTAAGCAATAAGCATCAGTCAGTTAATTTATATGGATATTCAACTTCACTAAAATATATTAATACAAAGACCAAATTGATATAATGAAGCTCTTCTCTTTGCAAACCAACTTCTTGATTTACTACTGCAACAAAGCCCTAAGAATGTTTATCTCTCATTTCTGTCTACTAAAAGCTTTTATAAAAAAGTAATTTTTCGAGAATGCATCTATGGAGGGCACAACAATTCTTCTCAAGCACGGTAAAGGAATTTTTTTTTTAAAGTTTATGTATTTATTTTTGAGAGAGTGAGAGTGAGCAGGGGAGGCAGAGGGGCAGAAAGAGAGACGGAGAAAGAGTATCCCAAGCAGGCTCCACACTGTCAGCACAGAGCCTAATGCAGGGCTCGATCTCATGAATCATGAGATTATGACCTGAGCTGAAATCAAGAGTTGGACACTTAACCAACTGAGCCATCCAGGCACCCCTCCCACAATTTTTTTTACATATATGTGTACAATAAAGATTTCAAGATTTTTGTCTACATTTGTATTGAATTCATATAGATTATTTTGGGGGAGAATGACAACAACATTGAGTATTCCAAAGCATGAACATGGTATCTCCATTAATTTAGATGTTTGTTGATTATTTTTAGTAATGTTTAATAATTTTTAGTGTAAAAGTAGAGGGCTTACATGTCTTTTGTTTCATTTACTCCTAAGTATTTCATGCTTTTTGATGTTATTTTAAAATTTTTACATTTTCCCCCATTTTTCCTGCTGGTCTATAGAAACACAAATGATTTTTGTGTTGGAGTGGGAGAAAAAAAATTTTTTTTACATATATTGACTCTATACACTCATTCTAGTAAGTTTTTTGAATACTCTATATTTTCAATGTATACAATCATGCCAATTATAATTAAAAATGATTTATTTTTGTTCTATCTTTGTTTCTTTTCTTTTATTCCTTTTTTCAATGTCTAGGAAATCTGGTATGCTATTAAATAAAACTGGTGAAAACTTACACCTTTGGAGTGCTTGGCTGGCTCAGTTGGTGGAGTGTGTGACTCTTGAACTAGGGGTTGTGACTTTAGGCCCCTTATTGGGTGTATAGCCAACTGAAAAAAGAAAGTACAACTTACATCTTTGTCTTATTCTTGTTTTTCAAGGAAAAGTCTTCAATATTTCATCTTTATTATGTTAGCTGTAGTTTTTTTAAAGTTTCCCTTTATTGCATTGAGGAAGTTCCTTTTCTATTGCTAGTTTGCCAGGTACAAGTTCTTATCATTAATGGTTTCCGGAATTTTGTCAAATGTATTTTACTGCATCTATTCAGATGGTAAAAATTTTCTAGTGTACCATTTTAATTTCCTTGTTGTTTCTTTTGCTACATATGTTTGCGTTATTTCCCTTGGTGGTGTCCTGGGGATTATAATTAATATTTAGTTCATAACAATCTAGTTTGTATTAACATTAATTGAATTAATACTTTTTTCTAACCTTTGTCCTAATTACATGGGTAACAGATGAAAATTACAATTCTTGACTTCATGACACTCATAGTCTAGCAGGAAAGACTGACCAGGAAATGTCAAGAGGCTACATAATTTGGTCAAGAAAAGCAATAATACTGGATTTCAACAAAAGTGGACTGGAATCTGAATTTTCTCCTAAAATATGATGGCACTAGTTAAAACAATTACCTGTTGGGGCATGTAAGGTGGCTCAATCAGTTAGGCATCCAACTCTTGATTACTGCTAAGGTCATGATTTCATGGTGATAAGATTGAGCCTCACACAGGGCTTGGCACTGGGCATGGAGCCTGCTTAAGATTCTCTCCTTCTCCCTCTGCTCCTCCCCTGCTCCAGCTAGATTCTCCAGAGAGATTACCTCTCTCTCTCAAAACAAACAAATAAACAACAAAAAACAAAACAAAAAAACAATTACCTCTTTGTATATCCATTTCATTGTTTATACATTCATGTAGCTTATAAGTGAATATTGCAGTTAGCACTTATAAAATGCCTCCCAGTGAAGGAAACAATCAAGAAAACTAAAAGACAACTGATGAAATGGGAGAAGATATTTGCAAATGATGTACCAGATAAAGGGCTAGTATCCAAAACTTATAAAGAACTTATCAAACTCAACACCCAATAAACAAATAATCAAGTGAAGAAATGGGCAGAAGACATGAATAGACACTTTTCCAAAGAAGACATCCAGATGGCTAATAGACACATGAAAAGGTACTCAACATCACTCATTATCAGGGAAATACAAACCAAAACCACAATGAGATACCACCTCATACCTGTCAGAATGACTAAAATTAACAACTCAGGAAATAAAAGATGTTGGCCAGCATGCAGAGGAAGGGGAACATTTTTTTGCACTGCTGGTGGGAATGCAAACTGGTGCAGCCATTCTGGAAAACAGTATGGAGGTTCCTCAAAAAATTAAAAATAGAACTACCCTACGACCCAGCACTTGCACTACTAGGTATTTATTCAAAGAATACAAAAATGCTGATTTGAAGGAGCACATACACCCCAATGTTTATAGAAGTGCAATGAATAATAGCCCAAATTATGGAAAAAGCCCAAATGTCCATCAACTGATGAATGGATAAAGAAGATGTGGTATGTATATGTATACACACACACACACACACACACACACACACACACACACACACACAAACACATACACAATGGAATACTACTTGGTGATAAAAAATAATGAAATCTTGTCATTTGCAACAATGTGGATAGAACTAGAGTGTATTGTGCTAAGTTAAATGAGTCAGAGAAAGACAAATATCATATGATTTCACTCATATATGGAATTTAAGAAACACAACAGATGAACATGGGAAAGGGAAACAAAAATAAGATAAAAAACAAAGAGGAAGATAAACCATAAGAGACTCTTAAATACAGAGAACAAACTGAGAGTTGCTGGAAGGGGAGATGGGTGGGGGTGGGCTAAATGGGTGACAGGCATTAAGGAGGGCACTTGTTGGGATAAGCACTGGGTGTTATATGTAAGTGATGAATCACTAAATTCTACTCCTGAAAATAAATAAAAATAAATAAATAATTAAATGGAACCATGTATACAAAATAAATAATAATAAAATTTAAAAAATAAAATGCCTCCTAGGAACTTTTGAATAATGGTAGGTTAATTTTTGTCTTTTATTTTTTCCACCCAGCTATATTTTTCTTTAAGTCCAATAAAAAGTCTTTATGTAATGAAATTTTTATAACAAAATTAATAACTTTAAAATGAATAAAAGTTAAACTAACAAAATTACTCTAGAGTGTACATATCAGGGGCACCTGGGTTGCTCAGTTGGTTAAGCGTCTGCCTCCTGATTTTGGCACTGGTCATGATCTTGAGGTTTGTAAGTTTGAGCCCCTTGGCAGTGACAGCATGGAGCCTGCTTGGGATTCTCTCTGTCCACCTCTCTCTCTGCCCCTTTCCCTCTCTCTCTAAAATATATATATATATATATATATATATATATATATATATATATATAT
>NW_024412411.1:18334873-18349475 GCF_014898765.1 Herpailurus yagouaroundi | reverse complement strand
ATATATATATATATATATATATATATATATATATATATATATATATTAGAGTGCATATATCAGAGAGGTCTATAATAGTGCTGGAATTTGGATGCAACTTTCACCCAAAATATCACTAACAATTTTTTTTAAATATCATCGGCTCTGTTTTAATATATTCTTGTAGGTAATAACAGCAGGAAAGGTCCTTGGCTGTGAAGCACTTGATAGGAAGTGAAGCACACTATTTAAAATGTAAAAAATTTACTGGAAGGAAATTATTCTAGAGTTTGGTCTTAAAAATAAGTGTTACATAAGAAAAGGGGAAGGAGCAGTGATGTCCAGAAGGAACTGGTACAGACAAGCCAAGACCTCTACATGATCTGTAGGGTACCAAATTCAGTGTAGGGGGAAACAGAAGAAGGAAACAAGGCTATCAAATGAACTTGAGAACCCCAAAAGTCATCAACAGGGATTCATTAGGAAGTGTGGCAAGTCAATTTAAGGAAAGCTGCTGAAACTAGGGAAGAGGGTAGTTTGCACACTTTAAAAGCAAGGAGTTAATGATAATGTGTGAAGGGGTTTGAACCATTTGCTTCCTTTGACTCTCAAACATAACCAGCCAGAACTCCCTTCCAGAACCTTCCAAAATCTTCCCTTATTGGGAATGACATATGTATTGAGCAAGGCTGGGACGATAGTTAAAAAAAGGAACCTTATTTAAAAAGTTGAGAAAGGAGCAGAATGAGGAAATGCCAAAATCTCAGAGGTAACAGGGAAATTGTGAAGCATTGGGAGGAAAATAAAGCCCTTGTGGTTGCTTTGGACAATAGTGGGCCCCTGTGAGAGAACCTCAGTAGCCCTGTAGCCCCACCCCTTCCCTGGTCTGAGCTGTGTCCATCCCAACACACTTCTCATTCAGCGGGTGGTTTAGGAAACCTGCTCAGCGTCCCCCATCCCTATCCATCCAGCCAGAGCAGACCATCCCACTCCGTAAGAGGACAGTGCAGTGGTAACGCTCAAAATCTTGCATTCACATGTCCTTTACCAGAGCAACATCACGTCTAGCAATCTCTCTCACAAACAATGATATACACACAAGGGTGTACTGTGGAGCATTTCCGAAGGCTAAATAAACAGTAAACAGACGTTCTGAAATTCGGGGTATCATTTGATAAGATAGGCTACAAATCGTTCAACTCATTAAGTGATGACATTCTGTCATTAGAAACTCGGCCCACACTATCTCATGTGTTCTTAGCTACGGATTCAATGAATACTCAAAAACAAATGCTTCCACCTGACAACCCAAAACCACTCCAAGCCAATTCACACCACTGAGAAAACATGAAAAATAAAGATTCACTGACCTCAGTTCAAGTTCACAGTGAGTGATCTTAAAGGCCAAAGTTTCCATTTCTGACCAGAGAATCTGAAATGTTGACTGACATGGAAATCTGTTGAATTAAAGAGAATATATATCCAGGGCATTCACCCTGTAGGTGCTGCTGCCTGGTCAACCTGGAATAGAAGGAGGAGTCCTCTTTTCATATTTTGCAGGTTTAATGGCATGGACATCATGCTGATTTTCTGACATACCAGGGGGCTTAGGCTAAACTACCCCGAGGGAAAAGAGGGTGGCAGCCATTTCCTAGCCTACACCCAGTTTCCCCTGGTTATTGAATCCAGCTGCTAATGTAAGGGCTACCTTGACGGATTCTGCAGATTTGCAGTTAAACTGCTGAGTTTCAACTAGCAGATCTGCAGAGCTGCTGCCTGAGGGGCAGAGGGTTAATGTTCTCTGTGGACCTGCAGGGCTAGGGCAAGTGATTTTGGTGGCACCCCCGTGCCTCCCCGCACAGCGCCAGTTTCTGCAGGGGTGTGCCTGGGCCAGTGTGGGCGCCCCCAGTGTCTCCACCATTTCCAGCATGGGAAGCATGCAAGAACCCACAATAAAACAAAATCCCTTTAACGTCCTCCATTCTTGGCAACACTTTATGACCGTTTAGGGTAAAGAGATATTATTGCCCTAAGTGACGTATGTTTCCATGCTGCCGGGAGCACTGGAGGGCGCTGTCAAATTGGTGAAGCAGTGAGAAATTAAGCCCTTAGGGGTGCTTTTGATAATAGTGGGCCCCGGTGAGAGAGTGCATGTGCTTTTGGAATTCAAGATGATTTTTAAAAACCATGCATATGAACACTTTGGAGCATCATCCACTTCACATGTATATAAACATATACTTTGTAAGACTTGAAGACTGGGTCATAGTTGCCACTCTTTCCAGAAATGCATCGCCGGGCTGATTGTTAGGTGGGAAATACATCAGGAAAGCTAGGTTTTCAGATTGAATGATCCAGTTCTGATAGAGTGGGGCTATCAGTTATTCCTTAAAAAGAAATTTCGTCTTGGAGCCCCTGGGTGGCTCAGTCCATTAAGCCTCCAACTTTGGCTCAGGTCATGATCTCAGGGCTCCTGACTTCGAGCACTGGGTCATGCTCTGTGCTGACAGCTTGGAGCCTGGAGCCTGCTTCAGATTCTGTGCCTCTCTCTCTGCCCCTCCCTTGCTCACATTCTGTCTCTCCCTCTCAAAAATAAACAAACATTTTTTAAAAAGAAGAAATTTCTTTTTACTGTCCTTTTCCCATCCATCCTGGTTGTTTTTTCTGCTCTGTTGCAATGCAAGTTATGAATGAAGTTGACCTAAGGGGGTGTCTGATCTGGGGCCATCCTTTACTGTCTCCCTTGAACTGGACTGGGGAGCACTAGGCAGAGTGCTCCTGTCCTGCTGCGGCTGGGAGGACTTGGGGGGCTTGATCTGGAGTGTAAGGGACAGAAGAAACATCCATCCTGGAGCGGTGGCCAGAGATGTTCTACATGAAAGTCTGACCTTAAAAAACAACAACAGTAAATCAATCAACGAAACAAAGCACTACCTCCATGAGGAAAGGAAGATATTTGCACACACCTCATGAAACCAATTTCAAACCAGTTTTCAAAGACATTGGATGAAATCACCAACTGATGAAACTAATCCTCTCTATCTCTTTGCAAGTTGAGGACAAAAGCCATTGGTGTACAGAAATTTAGATATGAAGACCACATTTACCAGTTGGCTTGTTGTGAAATCAGGTGGCCCTTGGTGAGATGACATTTAGGGAGATGGGTTTATGGAGATTAGCCAGGAGGAGATTAGCCAGGATGTTAAATCCATTTTTTCCTCTGGTTTGAAGAAATCCCATCATCCATAGGAACACCCCTCTGAAGACCTCTGAAGTGCTATCACTTGGAAGAAATTGGTGGTCTTCAGAGACTCACTATGAGGAGATTCTAGGGGCCAGACTCATTCTCCTCCAGAACTAGGAGAATATGTTTGGAGCTCACCTGGCTGTGGAGACCTCTGAAAGCTCTCACCTGGAAGCCCTGGTCCTCAAGCTGACTTCGTATCAGCACTGCTACAGCAAGCATCTGTGAGATCAGAGGCATGCTCTATAAGTGAGTACACAAGGTAGCAGAAGAGGGTTGGCTGGTTGCAGCAACTTTCCCAAAGGAAAACAAATCAGATTTCCTGTTTTCCTATGAGGGACCTGAGGTGTATCTGTGAAGTGATGTTTGCCTACTTAGAGCCATCCGTGTTCTATTAGCCTCATTATGTGTGTTAATATGGAGTTAATATGATGATTAGTTTTAGTTCTGTTATTTTATGCATCCGTTAGTCATTTATACATACTAGAAAGACTAAGAAAGTAGTTGCCAAGCTGTACCTGTCTTGTAGTTTTGTACTTGGGTGGATGCTAAAAAGGATTTTAGGAGTGTTTGATTAGACATGGAGTACCTATGATGGTCTACTCTGCTGCATGCCTGGATTCACAACAGAGGTAATAGTCTATAATATGGGACTAGATGGGGCATTCAATGATTTGTAAGAGAATATTGTTTTTAAGTGAAGTAAATGCTTGTCTCTTAAGAAACATATGAGTTCTCTTGACTTTGATGTTCAAGAAGTTAGGAAAGGATTGGGTAAATAGAAAAGTGATATTGGTGAGTATATAGAAATATGAGAAATTTGAAGAACATCTGTATTTGACTGATATAGACAGAAGGACCCAAATTTTATGCAGAATAAATTTCATGGGGAAGGATTTGTTTTTGGTACTGATTATTGTTTCATTTAGATTATATCTTATCACAATGTGAAGGGCTGTTTGGCAATAGTCTTAAAGACCTGGAAGAGATAGCCATTCTGTTTAATTCTCCATTTGCTTTATTAGAGTGGTACAGATAACAAAAATATGAGGGTAGAAAATTTCACATGGTGAGTCTATTTATGAAGGTAGACTGTATTTAGGATCAGGCCCCACTCAACAGTGTTTAGTTCCTCTTCATTAACTTAACATTCAGAAATTGTTGTGGAAAGACAGATGTGACACGTGGGTTCTAATTAAGAGAAGGGCATACTAGGAGAATTGCCTGACAATTACATAAGGTAATGGAAATGCAGGCTTAGATACCCTGAACTAAATCAATGACTGGTAATGAGCATTACCATTTTTTTTTTTTAATAGCATTCGGGACCCTTTACTGGAGCTATAAATTATGTCAGCCTCCTCCAGTTCCATCTCTTTGGTGAAAAATGAGACCTCAGCAAGACTGGGGTTACTGTGTGTGCTCTCCCTCTCCTATTCTCTGTCCCTCTCTCAATTTAGGAGCAAAGGAAGGGGAGCTGGAAGTGGATAGTTTTGGCTAGGCAGCCAAGACAGTTTTCTACAGATCTCAGAGCTCTCTTGAGTCTTGGTTTTCCATTTGTGTGTCCTCTACAAAATCAAACCTATTATGCTCCAGACCCAGTGTAATAAGAGTAACACCCCGATTGAAATTTTGCTTGGACCTTTTATTTCTCTAAGGAAGAGGAATAGATAACCTATATGATTTTCTTCCCCCAGAAACCTGGAGTCCAATATCCCAGACGCCATCATGAAAGAACTCATCTGCCCACTCTTCCTGAATTCCTTTACAAACCCAGTCACCATATCCTGTGGGCACAGCTTCTGTTGGTCCTGTTTCTGCCTTTCCTAGAGGGGAGATGAATTCCCTTCCAGGTGCCTGGTGTGCAGTGAACTCTCCAAACAGAGTACAAAACCAATATTGTTCTGAAGAATCTGCTGTCCATTGCCAGAAAACCCAGTCTAAGGGAATTCTTGTGCTCTGAGGAGCAGATGTGTGGGGCCAAAAAGAGACAAAGATGATTTTCTGTAGTGAGGAGCAGAGTCTGCACTGTTTACTCTGTTCTGACTCTCCAGAGCATGAGGCTCACAAATACTGCTCTGTTGACAAGGCTGCTGAGGAACAGCACGTAAGTGATGGCACTGGGAACACTTTAACAGGTGGGATTTTAGTAAGGACATGAGGGGTATGAGGGTGCCTGAGTCCTCCTTCATGAATGCCAGGTACTGGGTACCCAGGAGGAGGCTGTGAAGGAAATACACCAGGACACCAGGGGGCGCCTGGTTGGCTCAGTTCCTCAAGAAATCTAACTGAACATGACTCAGATCTCAAGGTTGTGAGATCAAGCTTTGCACAGGGCTCTGCATTGAGAGTGCAGAGCCTGCTTGGGATTCTCTCTCTCCTTATCTGCCCTTTCCTGATCATGTTTTCTCTGTATTTCTCAAAATAAACTTTAAAAAATAATACACCAGTCTACTGCTCCTCATGGCAGGGTGGTTAAGTAAATGGTCATGATGTCCATCGGTGAGACAGATCTCATCATGCTCAAGGTACTATAAAACCCTCCCCTTGAGAAAGAGCCACTGGCTGTGAAAACTACAAAAGTACAGAAAGGTTTTCTTATAGGCTACATATATCCCCAACAGTGGGCACAGGTGGGATAAAGTGCATTGGCATTAGCAGGGGAAAAGCATCACTGGAAGTATATTGGGATCGCAGATGCCGTGTGACTGACCCTGCCAAGCAAGATGCTGACCAGTTTCACCAGGCAAATGATAACCTGACATTGCATGGTTCTGCAATTGGAAATCCCCTAAATTTTGATCAGTAGTGGGGGCAAACAGGCAAAGGTGATGATCCTTTTGCTCTCCCTGAAGTATATGTATCTAGTATCCCTACATCCTTCCCACCATTGGAGTTCTGAAACTTGGATGTATTTGCCACAATCCATAGTTCTTTTACAGAATAAGCTCTCAAACCAGATGAGATATTTATGGAAGAAGATTCAAGGAATCCAAGAGAGCCTCCATAAATATGGCAGTATGAATGTACCTTGGATGGTAAGTATGAGACTGTATTTCCCTCTGAATCAGGGTGAGACAGATGACCTAGAAACTGTGCCATTAGGAACTTCAGCTGAAATCATGTGTCATGCAATTCTGCCACAGAACAGCAGGAGAAATGATCCAGCCATCTATTGAACCTAAGGTAGCAAGCATGCCTCTTAGGATTTTTAGGCTCTACTATCCCAGTAACTACCAAAAAAGAACTACGAGAAGAATGTTCAACAAGTGTTAAGATGGAGGCACAGAGCCTGATCTAGATCAGTTCAATAGCCATTATTCAGGCTCTCAGGACAAATTCCTCAGGCTGAAGGTCAATCTGAGTTCTCAAGGTCAAGTAGATGTGAAAAATCATTGGATATTTGAGGCAGAGATTTCTACGTTTATACACTCCAGGTATTAAAGAGCGTATCATTGGGAACTGCAGCTATTTCCATTTGATTAGTCCAGTGAGGACCTTTGATCCGGGGATCAAAAGGAAACATGAACAGCAGTTGAACAAGTGTGCCCCTGATGGTGAAAACAGTGGGAGGTAGAGAATGCAACAGGTCAAATAGGAGAAAATGTTAGGTTTAAAAATAAAACTTAAAAAATGAGGGAAAAAAGCAAAAGAAAAAGCTGACATGCAGAATGAGAGACAGACCCTAAATCCTGGCAGGGAATATGCAGTGGAGTAAGGATTAGTGTCCTTAATGAATATGGAGGGCCTTCTCCTTCGAAAGTGGACAGCAGAAGATAGGGCTATGAGGACAGACATCCATTTTGAAAGCAGGTAGTGAGAATTTTAGGAAGATCCTTTCTGGTGGCCTCCAAACCAGAGAGTCAAATGCAACATTGCCCTGAAGAGAGAAACATCAGGCTGTGGAGGAGGGAGGTTTGAGACTGGAGGTGAGTTTCCTAACCTAACCCATAGCAGAATATTGCATGATTTGAATCACTCATACATTTCAATTGCTTGCCCAGTTTCTGATGTGAGAGGTTGGGTTTGAAAGAGATGACAAGCTTTTCACTAGTGTCAGGAATTCATAAAGTGGATGCAAGTAGTTTGAGGGAATGTGGTTTTGGCTTTTCATATAGTTTTGGAAGAATCAAAAACAAATGAAGGAAAGAGGAATGAAAGGCTTCTGAGAAGGGGGAGTTCATGAATTTTTGGATGTATGGAACTCAGTGGTAGAGCCATCTGGGTGCTGTTTTAAGTGACAAGGGATGAGATTGACTTGAGTATTTTGATTTAGTTAACCGGTGTCCTTGCAGTGTTTTGTGAATCAACATGAAACTTCACTGTTCCTACTTATGAGAAACTGAACTACTTGTTCGTTGGTGTGTTCCTTGATTTTGACAGTGGAAGTTTGAGTTTTGTGGACGTGACAAAGCAGTGGATCATTTGGACATACAATGATGGCTTCTTGAAATGTCCTGTAAAGTCTTTGATATTCTCTGGTCACAGATTTGGGCTAAGTCAGGAGCCTGACCTGGGACACCAGGAACCTAGTACCTGAGGGAGCCCTCATCCATCAAAGGAAATCAATGATACTTGATTGCCTTTTCTACTTTTCTACTTTATAAGTTCATTTGACTGCTCTTCAAATAAAGGGGTCGTGAAACCCAGAATTTTGCCATTTCATTCCACCTTCTTGGATATCAGAATCATCTCCTGTGGGCCTCTTATCTGGAATACTGTGTCATCACTGCTCACCTATTTTGTGAGCCTGCAGGAGTTACCAAAATACATGAGTATGTGATTGGAGCCGAATGGCCAAACACAGGGAACACAGGAGCATGGGGGTTGCACATTAGGCACAGGCACGGTTATCTTAGACTCCCATGTAAGTCTGCACCCAGCTTCTGGAGATCTCCCCAGGTGTATTTAATGTATAGCCAAGTTTAAGAACTACTACTCTCAATCAATACTTTCAAACTTGGCTCTAAATTGAAATCACTTGAAGAACTTTAAAGAGTGCCACTGCCTGAACAACATCCCAGAGATTTAAAATCTATCCAGGTGATACTAATGTGTAGTTGAGTTTGAGAATGATTGTTTGAATTTAAACCTAAAGTGTTATTCTTTTCTCATATGTACAGCTCATCATTCCACAATGTTTTTAAAATTAGATTACTCAAAACTTGATATAGAAGAAGACAGGTTACAGGTGAAAATTGAAATAGTTCCATGCCAATATATATATGACATGGGCTGCCATGATATTTTCTTTCTTTCATTAAGCGTCAAATTTTATCAGGCACACCAATGTATAAATCTTTTTTGAGTTGAAGAAAAAGTGACAACATCCTGCTTCTGTTTCCCAACTGGCATTGATATGGTGTGTCTGTTAAAGAACTTCAACTTTCATGCTCTGGAATCTGATTCATTAGGATCAATAATTTTCAGTCTCTCAGAGAGAGGGCTAGGTATCATTGATGCTTAATCTTTGCCTTACTGCCTGAGAGGCAGATTTGTACTGTGTGTGAACGTAAGATATAGGTCACTATACATTTAAATAATACTCCTCAGTAGCCCCATTTAATTTTGGTTACATTTAGTATGCTTTTGACAGTGGTACCCCATGTCCTGATTTGCTACTGTGTAATATGTATGAATTTACTCAAACATTTATTGAATGTCGATTACATGTTAAACTCAGTGCTACCTACTGAAATATATCTATACATTAGCCTGGCATATATCTTCTCATAATGGGTAAACAAGAGGAAGAGGGGCAATATTAGCTTGTGGACTTTTACAGAGAGTATAAGGTCTCCTGAGACCATACAATCAGGAGACCTCATTTAGTCCAGAAGCTTTAAAAAACCGTTCCATGAAGAAGACATTTTAAAGCTGAGACTTGGTGAAGAAACACGCCTTAGCAGATGCTGAGCAAAGAGGAGAGAACTCCAGGTCTGCCAGTGAGAAGAAACCTGTGCTCTTGCTTTAACCCATGCAGCGGAGTAAACCCACTCAGGTATTCTTCGCCTCCAGCTACCTTGGAATCAAGTGAAAGGACAAGACGTAGAATAAAGATGGCATCAACCTCTAAGAGAGATTGTTTTTATTTAAATACAATGGAAACAAATGTATACGCTTGTAATTATCAACCTTTAAAAATAGTCAATGGGTTGGATAAAGGAAGACGGTGAAGACCCTCAAGCAGGCACTTCCCTGAGCTGACGCTTGTGGTCACTTTCTGACATGTCCCACCTCACGAGGGTGCAGAGCATAGAAAGGGTCGGAGAGGAAGACAGAAGGAACGTGAGAGGAAACTGCAAATGAGGGAGCAGCTGGCCACGTTCACAAAGCTCACAACACCACACTCATAATCCAGGAACACCCCCACGTGGCCCAGAGGCCTTTCTACATATTGAGGCGACAGTGGGGAGGAGCTAAAGAGACGACACTGGTTATCCTCTTTGATACAAAAGAGTAGAAAAATCCCCTCTGAGTCAAGCGCCATGTCATTCCTCATTGTCCAAGAATCATCGCAAAATCCAAGGGCCCAGTTCCGACAGTTCCCCACATCCACCTCCCAGTAATGCTGACCACAGGTAAATGTCTGGGCTCCCCATGCCAGAAAGTATTTTGATCTTGTTGCATTAGTGACAACGTCAGGATGATCGCGACTGAAGAGCCAACGTCTCAGATCTTCAAATAGCGGCATGTGACAGGTCGTTGTTTCATTTTCAAAAAAAATGGGCACTGCAGGAGGAAGGAAACAGTCCCATTAACATGGAGTGTTACCAATTCCTGGTGGACTTGGGCTTTATATCGTGTCTGGGTTTCTAGCCTTCCCTGGAAACAAGGGCCAGGGCAGTGAGGAAGCTCTAGAAATCTACTGTATGCCAGGGCCTGTCTTCATAATGAGCAAATCATTAATGAGACAAAATAGAAGACATTTATGAACTTTCTTAAAATGTATAAAGAAGAGGGATATTGCTAAGCTCTGGTTTTTTTCCTCTGAAACTTTTAAAATCGGGACATCATTAGTAATTGACAGTAGCAGAAAGGAGTAGCCAACTTCTCTTCTCAGAAAATAAGAATAACTCTAAATAATAATAATTCCTAAAGAGTGGTCACTTTGCCTCATATTTAAGTATTTTTTACCAATATATATCAAGATAAAATAACCGGAAAGAAAAATTCATATCTTTTACAAGTAGAATGCTTGTGAGAATTTTCAGCAAATGTAATTTTTGAGAAGAAAATTAGGCAATAAGTGGTTAGCTTACTTTGTGGGGTTGTGTAGAAGTATTCATTTTCTGTTCTTAACACTATTGATTTATACAAAGTATTTTTGTATTATGTGAATAAAGGATGTACTGTGTAGAGTGCGTTTATTGTGAAACATTCTAGAAAACAAAACTCTCTACTCATCTCACAGCCAGTAATCACCACATAACCCAAAACCTGGAATATACTGAATGTTCATGCAGATTTACGTGTTTCATACAGTTAACACCAAATCTCAGCATGATGCACACATCAACTATCTTTTCCTATTGCTTACTTCCAGGTAGCTTATCATAAACTATTGTACTGGGTTTTTCTCCAGATATTATTTGTTGGTCCACATATATTATTTTTCCACAAAGGCAACTTGGGTTACAAAATGCCCAGATATGAAATCATCAGTTGTACAATGGAGCAACATAACCCGTAGACACTAGCTGAGGAGAACGTACGGCTATCCCACCAAAGGGCGGTCTATTACCAAGAAAATGGTTGAGTCTCTCTATCAGCCCCGTGATGGGCCATGAACTGAGCCGTGGATCCACAGGTTGGGGCATGTGCAGCTGCACTGACTCACTCCTGCAAAAAAGAACAGTCAGTTACTCTTTCTGAGTTCATTTTCATTACAATGGTTATATTTAATCTACGTCCCCGTGAAGATGCTTCATTAAAATCCTCATAGTTAGCATCGTAAATAGTTATGAATGTAACTCCACAAACGAGGAAACTTAACAAATACCCATTTATTTTATGAAGAGCAAACTAAACCCAATTCTACCTCCTAACACTTTGATCCTGGCATAATATTTCAGGATCTGGTTCTTCACAGCCAAGCAGGGGTTCTGCAAAATGGCTCGAAACTGAGGACATTACAGAAGGGCACTTTGATTTTTAATCCACACTGGTCACCACCGAGATGCTGTGTCCATATAAGCACAGCAAGGGGGTGAGGAGCTTAGCCCGGGCAGAGATTCTGCTCCCAGGTCCCAGCTTCCGTAAGTGCCACAGACAGCCTTTCCACGTGAAGCTGGAGTCAGCCACGTGCTGCGTGGGAGCCCAAACCCTACATGGTCCTCCCCCCGCCTGCCCCGTGGCTTTCTCTCCCTTCTCCCACTCTATGCTTCTCGGAAACACCTATTTCTCCCGCATAAGCCTGTCACAGCTTTGGGCCACATCCTCAATGTGTTACGTTTCTAAGCATTAAAATCGCAAATGGCGCTTTGTCTACGCGCAGCTTGTGCCCAGAACTGCCAACCGCACGGGCTTCCACAGACCTGTCCAGCTCCACCTTACACAAAATGAGAAACGCGTCTCTACCTTATGAGACATGGAAAAATAAATATATTATAAAATGGGTTCTATTATCATAATAAATTATGCTCCTATTTCAGCACCAATAGCCTGATTACTCTTAAACAATTCTCAAACTTTTAATATACGCGTAAACTTACCTTCTTAAAGTGTTTTCAAAATGCTGCAAAGAGAAACAGAAAAAAAAAACTCAGTATATGGCACAAGATTCGCAGTAGAGACCTCATTACTTATTCCCAAGAGTGGGTAAACCCCAATTCCAGCAGATTGTATCATGTACACGGAAACAGAAAGAGAAAATGAATTGTATAGATTCTGAAATTTCTCATTTTTGCCAGGTCCACATACAAATCCACAGTCTTCAAACAAGCTTCTCGGGGCTGTCCATCGGTAAGTGAATGTATATTACAGCTTGAGAAGGAGGTGTTCTCTAGGATTGTGTTTAACCTGCTTTTTCAGACTTGGGTTGTTATGTATGGCAAGAATACCCTTTGGACTTCTGCATCACCGAGACAGGTAAAGCCCCTCCCACAGCATCACAAAGCATCACTGCCAACGCGTGACGGTAGACGAAGAGATTGTGGACGTTCTCCAGGCAGCCCCGTGACTCTCCTCAGCCCTTACCTGGAGCAGCTCCACGTCTGGTTTATGACACGTTTTCTGGAGGTCCTCATACGTTCCTCTTAGGAGTTTTCCCTTTTGGTCCATGCTGTCCTCACTTGCTCTGAGTTGTTGTAAAATCTCGTTGCTTTCTTTTTCCATTCTCTCTAAGTAACGTCTCTCTTCCTCGTAAAGCAAGTGGTACACCTTCCGATATTCAGCACGGATCATCTCCCTCCGCAGAGACACATAACCCTGCGGTGAGTGGATGGTTTAGACCACAGAGCAGGCTCTCCCTGTCTTATCATCTGCTATTTCTCCTCTGACATTTAGCAATTGGGTACATTCTTGAAAACAGAAATTTAGGGACATCTTTCTGCCCCCTGATCCCCTTTTCTGCTCATTTGGTTATTTTTTGGCACTAGAAGTGAAAACTTGACTCTAACTCCTTCCCCCAAATATCTACGTTTTCTTAATAATAGGTACTTGTGATTTAATAATTGTCCTGCCTAATATGCTAAGAATCCTCATTACTAAATCCATTTCATCTCTTGTATGCCCAGATACTTTAGCTACAGACTAACTCGCTTTCTGAAAATAATAGCAAACATTACTTCCTAGAATAAGATAAGACCTTTCTAAAATGTTTGCTTCCATGTCCACAAACTGCAAGCAGACCAGAACCTTGTGTGTATGAGTGCAGCTTAACTCATCCTGCTCAAGGCTCTACACCCCCTTTCTTAGCTGACTTCCACATGTCCTTAGAGACACTGGTCAACAGACAACCACCTTCCAGTATTAATTCCTCTCTTCTCACTTTTTTTTCACTTTATCTTTCCCTATTTTCCTCCCAACATTTAAACGTGGTTTGTTCATGCACATAGTTTTGAAATTAAAACAAACGTACTCGGTTGACCCGATGTCTTGGCTTTTGTGCTGTCATTTTTACTCCAAAAAAAGCCTATTTCTTGTTCACAGGTATATATTCACTGGACTTTTTTATGGAACTCTCAATCATTCTTCCAATCAGGGAAATCTCTCTTTTATTCCTGTTTTAATGAGATTGCTCTTTATCTCCCCAGAACCTTCTTTGCTGAATCCACATGAGTTGTTACATGCATGTTACAAAGTTCTTTATATTTCATCAGTCCTTCTTGCTATAAACCCTGCATACCCTGGGCTTCAAGGAAATCCTTGTCTCCTGGTTTCTTTCTAACCATTTGCCTTCTCCAGCTACTCTTTCCCAGCTGGAGTTACTAATACAGGGATTTCCCAAGTTATCCTTCCATGTGAAAACTTTTTACTTTTCCTTCCAAAAATTCCCATGTGAAAACCCTCTGCTCCAATGCCTAAAATTTTCCAACAATTGTGAAATGCCCCTGTCCCATCCCAATCTTTCACATAGGTTCCAACCTTACGCATCCAACTGCCTACTGCACATTTCTTCTAGGATATCTCACAGGAACTTACAGTGGCACATTTCTCAAACTAACATTATCTTAACCCAGACCAGCCATACCTCCTCCATTTCTAACCTTGGTGATGTTCCAAATTCAAGCAAATCTGTTGCATTTTTAAATTTTATCCATTTAACATTCTACACTCAAACAGATAATATTTTCTGGGATTTCTCTACCATAAAGACTGTCCTTTGATTCCTGCCATTTCCCATTATCTGTGTTCAATTCATTCCCCAAATTTCCTTTCAAGGTTCCTAAACAGTCTATTTGCTTCCTTGACTTTCATTTTGAGGTCTTCCAATCAATCATTATTCTTTATAAATTGCTATCTGAATGAACTCTCTAAAAAAGAATTGTGATATCTCTGCTTTAAGTCCTTCAGCAACTTTTAACTGTGTTCAATATGTTTCAACTTCTTAGCATATATTAGATGAACCTTCAGTAAAATGACACCTAATTATCTCTGTGCCTTTATCTATGATCCATTTAGATACTTCTCCTCATTACACCAGTTAAATTTAAGTATTTTAAATGAGTTTTTGGTTCATCTTACATTCAGTTCACCCACTTAGCATGCTTACTTCAACTGTGCTTCTCATAAATAGGTCACACTCAATATTTAGATCTGACTTCAAATGTCTCTACTGTTACTCACTTTCCTTTATTGTCTTCATAATGGAGAAATACAGGCAGGTGTGGGGAAATCCTAAGTTTAGTGTGAGATGTGTTTTTTTTTTTTTTTTTT
>NW_024412411.1:18235344-18334773 GCF_014898765.1 Herpailurus yagouaroundi | reverse complement strand
TTTAATTTTTTTTTTCAACGTTTATTTATTTTTGGGACAGAGAGAGACAGAGCATGAACGGGGGAGGGGCAGAGAGAGAGGGAGACACAGAATCGGAAACAGGCTCCAGGCTCTGAGCCATCAGCCCAGAGCCCGACGCGGGGCTCGAACTCACGGACCGCGAGATCGTGACCTGGCTGAAGTCGGACGCTTAACCGACTACGCCACCCAGGCGCCCCTAGTGTGAGATGTGTTTAATTACCTCTTCCTAAAAGCTATTTTCCCAAATAGCCACATGCCTTGATTTCTGACATCATGCTGGTGTCTGCCCAAAGTGATATTCCATAGTAAGTCTTTTCTGACCACCGTATTGAAAACTCAATTTTGTCAAAGCTATTTCCCTTATTTACTTTCCTACTGTATTTTTCTCAAAAAGCAGTTATCATGATGACTCATACTCTAAGTTTTATATTTTTACTTGTCAAATACCTTCCCCAACTACTGCATGAGCTCCTTGAGTGCAAAGAAATCTGTTGCTTTTGTCTATTTCTATGTTGGCTTGGAACAGTTACTGAGACACAGTAGGCACTGGATATTTCAAAGAAAAAATATTGTAGGTTATATACTTAATGATATCACCTTTAAGTAATGATGATAATTTTGTTTTATCACCTTGTCATTCACACAGCCCCATTTTGATTCCTTTATTAGTGCTGACAAGGTTCCCTCATACTGTTTGTTTATATTTCCATCAGGAAATCTTCACTTCCTCAAAAATACGGATAGGCTTTTGTTTCACATCTTCTACTAGTGGTGTTCAATCCATATTTTTGAATCCACAAATGATAGATCTGCATTCCTCTCTCATTCATTAGGTCACATTTTGAAGTAGCCAATGCTACTGTTTCAAGCCATATGTCTCAACACTGCATCTCTTATAGTACATGTGTTAACCAGCATGTACTTTTTAGGCTATCAACTTCTTCAGGATTCCTCTAGCTGTTAGCCTCAACCCTCACATATTTATCTGCTTGATATTCTCATGAGTTTACAATATCAAACTGTCCAATCATTAATATAATCAGAGAGTATCTTCTGCACATTCAAAGATTTTTTTCCTTCTAAGAAACTCTGTATTTATCTCATGTATCAATTATTGTCTCCCATTATGATAGTGATTTTCTTATACCTGTTGGTGTGTTACGGTGTTATCCAGGAAATAAAATCTTTTAGGTGGGTTTTTTGGTTTTAGGAAGAAAGCCTCACAAAAATGACATACTTCCCTGTATATGATTAGGTGGAACTGATTTGCTATTGGTTACTCACACGTGGAAGACTATTAACATTATGATTTTAGCTCAAGTTTTTATTGTCTAATCACTGTGTGGTTGAAGCTGGTACTAAAGAAAAAAGAATCCCTTGCTTACCTCCCATGCTCTGATTTTGCTGCTCTCTCTTTTTTGATTTCTCCGATTTTCTTGTGTCTTTTCCCACACAGACCTCATTTCTTTCAGGAGCTTTTGCTACAAAAGAACCATGAATGTGAGCATCAGAAACGCTGTTATTGAAACTTCCATGTCATAACAGACAGAGAGGGGCAGGGAATGCAAAATACATGATTATTAAAGAGAGCAAAGTGCCAATGCATTTCACTGCTAAGCTCAATGTCAAATATGGAGGACTTTTATAACCACATAGTAAAGCTACAGTTGGAAAGGGTGTCTCACCATGGAGGACACTGGCTGTCAAACTTTACATCATAAAACCAATTTTCAATAAATGAACCTATCTCACCTTTTAATGGTCCTGTTACCAGTTATCATATCCTAATACCCTATTACTTTAGTGGAGAGACGGTGTTTCTAAATAGAGTCTATTAGTTTAGGCTTTGTGTAATTATGGTTATAATGGACAATAACCATTCCTGAAACTAACAGATTTGTCTACCTTGGTCTTCACAGTTCCAACTATGATCAACATTATTATCACCATCAAGCTTGAGTTGTAAGATTTTAACTGTGGAAATGTAAATGTTGTAGGACTGAGAACATGCTTTTTTCAATAGGTTATCCAAGTGTCGGGCACATAATGCCAGTTAATACCTGTTCAGTAAGATGAATGGATGAATAAATTCTTTTTTTTCTAGTCTCTCAAATATCAGATCCCCCAGATTCTGTCTCAGCCATTGCTTACCCGGTATTCCTCAGCGGTCCAGTCAGTGGAACAATGTCTGTGGGCCTCATGCTCCTTTGACTTACAGCACAGCAAACAGAGCAGGTCCTTCATAACCTCACAGAAGAAGTTCTTAGTTTTCATGTGTATCTCACACATCTGTTCTGCAGAGCTCGGTAAGTGGTAAGGTCTTGCCCGTCTGGCAAGGAATACCCGTGTCTTCAAAACAATGTTGGTTTTGAAGTTCGTTTGATGGGATGTTTCCCTGCAGACAGGGCAGGAAGGAGGATGATAGGCTTCCTCCCAGAAGATACAAAGACAAGGCATACAAAAGCTGTGCCCACAGCCTATAGTGACCGGGTCTATGAAGTACTTCACACATATGGAACAAGTGAATTCATTCTGGAAGATGTTGGAATCCATATTTCTGAGGAGACAAAGTAAAGAAAGAGGAAATTAGTTTGTCATAGGCCTTTTAAAGAAGTGAATATTCAAAACTTTAAAAAATACCAAGAGGTGGGGTGCCTGGGTGGCTCAATTGGTTAAGCACCTGACTTTGGCCCAGGTCATGATCTCACGGTTTGTCAGTGTGTCTGTGTTGGGCTCTGTGCCGACAGCTCGGAGCCTGGAGACTGTTTCAGATTCTGCATCTCCCTCTCTCTCTGCCCCTTACCCACTTGTGCTCTCTCTCTCAAAAATAAACATTAAAATTGTTTAAAAATATATTAAAAAATACCAAAAGGTGTAAAAATTATTTCCTTCCTTTATGTACGAATATCCTAGTATATATAGCAGGACACGCTATATATTGCATATAGCAGATGCTGAGGAAAAGACAGTCCTCATGATATAGGTCAGATTATTGATTTGTCAAACATGGCCTTCATACCAGAGTTCCAGCTCCCTTGTACAATTCCAAATTAGTTTATTTGTGTCTTCCCTTCTAAGTGGACCTGGGAATGTAGTACAGATCCAACCACCAGAACAGAGCATGGATCAGATTTCACCTAATGCAATCATCCTTATCCCTGTGCCAGGGATTGGTTATAGGCCGCTTGACCCTATTTAGCCAAAGCAATTTGAAGGAAATGCTATTATGAGGATTTTGTGAAGTGTTTATTGGCTCCTGAGAAGAACCATAAGGAAGAGTCAACTGTTTCATGCCCCTCTGGACAGTATTTGAATGTGATGCATGAGACTGTCATTTTGTTACCACAATGTCCACCTGCCTAGAGACCAAAGAATACACCCTGAGGATGACAGAAATGGAAGACCTGGGTGTGTGACAATGTCATCAAGGCATTAAAGTAAGCCACTATGGGACTGACCATAAATACATGTAAGAGGAATTAAGGAAATAGAAAAATCATTTTACAATCATGATGATCATCTTCTCTGGCAAGAATCATCAATGGATATGAAAAACACTGGTTAAAACAGGACTCATCCAAAGATTGTTTATTAATAAGTTCTTCACTTTATTGCCAGCTAATATATTAAATCATTTATTGAAATTTTTAAAAATACATTATTTTAGTTACCATAAATTGTGACTAAATATTTAATTATATGATTGTTGTTATCTTTCCCATCTGGAAGGACTTGAATGGGAGAGGCTGTACACGTGCAAGGCTGAAAACTCATTTTGGGTCCAAAATAAGTTGGAGTTAGACATGAGGTGAATTATTGCTTTACTGAACAGTTATAAAACCAGCTTTACAATACCTCTTTGAAAAATAGGTAGCAACGAGGCAGTAATGCTGACAGATATATTTATGAATAACAGTTTGTGGGAGGAGATTCATGGCTTTCTGCTTGATGAACACACGATTTTCAGTGACATGGAACATAAAGCCTTCTACCCAAACCCACCCATCTGGAGGAGATAGTTTGAGGGACAGGAAGAAAGTTTAAATTTGCCCTGTGTAGAATGGCCTAGAAACTGGCCAAGAATTCATTCCAATATAATCATTTCTAGACTGATAACATTAATGATAATATTAAAGTGATAATAGTAGAAGCTAATACTGTTTTCCAATTCTAGGCATGGATTAACTCCTCTTACCTGGATTACCTGTTTTAGTCTCCTTAATAATGGTAGCAACTTATTTTCTGTTTTTACCAACACTTTATAATGAATAAGCTTGACATAGTATGAGTAAAATAAGTTACTTGTCTAAAAGTCACACATTGAATAAATGACTGATCCCATACTCAAATATAGATCTTACTGATGGAAAAAAAGACAACTCTGAGCTGTAGTGTCCAAGATTAATATTAAATCAAGCAGCATTTACTGATCTCTGAATTGTAATGACAGTAATCTGTTTCATCATGATAAAAAAAAAGACAATATTCTAGTACTCAGTGGGTCAGAGTTTGAATTTTTAATTGTTTTTTAATGTTTATCTTTTTTTGAGAGAGAGAGAGAGGAGAGAGAGAGAGAGAGAGAGAGAGAGAGAGAGAGAGCATGAGCAGGGAAGGGGCAGAGAGAGAGGAAGACACAGAATCTGAGTCAGGATCCAGGTTTTGACCTGTCAGCACAAAGTCCAATACAGGGCTCGAACTCACTATCTGTGAGATCATGAGCTAAGCCAAAGTTGGACACTCAACTGACTGAGCCACCCAGGTGCCCCAGAGTTTGAATTTTTTTAAAAAAGTTTATTCATTGAGAGAGAGAGAGAGAGAGAAAGAGAGAGAAAGAGAGAGAACAAGCAAGCACATGAGTGGGGGAAGGGCAGAAAGAGAGAGAATCCCAAGCAGGCTCAGTGCTGTTGTCTGCAAGCTCGATGCAGAGCCTCATATGAGACTCAATCCCAGGAACCATGAAATCATGACCCGAATCCAAATCAAGTGTCAGACGCTTAGCCTATTGAACCCCCAGGTACTCCAGAGAAATCTGTAACTGGCTGTAATTAACTAATTGTAAACACATCTGTACTTGGATCAGCCAGCAAGTCAGAGTTTGAAGGATGATATAACCAAGTTTAGTGTAGTTTAGTTTTTAGAAAAGGATGTTGTAATAATGAGAAACATGTAATGTGCCATGGAAACAGAGAAGAGAGAACCATCAGATAGTTCACCTTTGGTTATGCAACCATGCTACACGAATACACACTCAATGCATACAACCAAATCTACTTGTCTTAATGCCTAGCATATTTCTTAAGGAACATCCTCTCTCCCAGTCTACCTTATTTTTAATACAAAAAGCTGACCTATTTAACGTTAAATATTGTATACTTTGTTCAGATCTTATCTATTTCCCTTCATTTTGAAATTTTCAAACAAGTCAATTTATCTTCTCTATCAACCCTGATGCATTCAAGATTTTAATGACAAAAAAAAAAAAGAGACAGATTCCATATGTTTTCACTCCTATGTGGATCCTGAGAAACTTAACAGAAGACCATGGGGGAGGGGAAGGAAAAAAAAAATGGTTACAGAGGGAGGGAGCCAAAACATAAGAGACTCCTAAAAACTGAGAACAAACCGAGGGTTTATGGGGGATGGGAGGGAGGGGTGGGTGGGTGATGGGTATTGAGGAGGGCACCTGTTGGGATGAGCACTGGGTGTTGTATGGAAACCAATTTGACAATAAATTTCATTAAAAAAAAAAAAAGATGAAGAACTTAAAAAAAAAAAAGAGACTAATAATGTACTCAGACTCATTATCTAGAATTCCAGTTCTCTGTGAAATGATATATACCTCAGGTTAAAATAGTTGTCAGCAGCAAATAAAAATTGTGTTTTAAAGTACAGATTTTTCTTGGGGATGGGTCAGTTGGTTTAGTGTCAGACTCTCAATTTCGGGTCAGGTTTTTGCTCAGGTGAGTTTAAGCCCCGACAGTTTGGAGCATGCTTGGGATTCTCTCTCTCTCCCTTTCTCTCTGCCCTTCCCCTGCTCTTTTTCTCTCTGTCTCTCAAAATAAACTTAAAAAAAAAGAATTAAAAAAAAAATTTTTTTTAACGTTTATTGATTTTTGAGATGGAGAGAGACAGAGCATGAACGGGGGAGGGGCAGAGAGAGGGAGACACAGAATCCGAAACAGACTCCAGGCTCTGAGCTGTCAGCACAGAGCCCGACGCGGGGCTCGAACTCACGGACTGCGAGATCATGACCTGAGCCGAAGTCAGCTGCTCAACCGACTGAGCCACCCAAGCGCCCCCCCCCAAAAAAGAATGTTAAAATACAGATTTTTCTTGACTTATGATGGGGTTACATCTGAAAAAAATCTATTGTAATCTGAAAATATCATTAGTTGGAAACACATTTAATACACCTAACCAACTGAACATCATAGCTTAGCCTCACACACCTTAAAAGTGTTCAGAACACTTACATTTAAAACTGGGCCAAATCAGCTAATTCAAGGTCCATTTTAGAATAAAGTGTCAAAAAATCTGCTGTAATGTATTGAATACTGTACTGAAAGTGAGAAGCAGAATGGTTGTGTAGGTACAAATGATTTAAGTGCATCAGAGGTCAACCATCATGGTCGCTGGCTGACTGGGAACTGCGGCTGCCTCTGCTGCTGCTCAACATCACCAGAGAACCAGTAGGGCTCCATTGCTGGCCCGTGAAAAGACCAAAACACAAAATTTGAAGTTCAGGTTCTACTGGATGTGCAACACTTTCTCATCACTGTGAAGTCAAAAAATCATTAAGTCCCACCACCTTAAGTCAGGGACTGTCCATAAATTGATTTGGCTACACTCAAGAGTCCTTATTTTCATGTTCAGTGGATGCAGAGAACCTTCCCGTATCTAAACTTCCTCATAGGGAAAAGTAACAGTCTTCTCTAGGTCACTCCAATTCCTAAACACTTGACAATCTCCCTCTGAAAACTGAAATCCAAGTCTGAAGCTGAGAACATTAAGAGACATTTTAAACACTCAACCTCACAATGAATGTTTGTGGGATAATTCAGCACATTGAACCAACCGGCATTTTAAATAGACCTGAGATACAAACATGTACTTAAATATGCACGTACACAGAGCATAACATGAACAGCTTGGTAGGCACGGATAGATGACTTAGTATCTACAGAAAAATAATACAATTAGCATATATTTATTGCTTTACCTACCACACTGCAAGCTATCTGGTGCCAAATTATTTTCTGTACTTCACAATTATATATGAATAATCAATGTACACAAAAATAACAGAGGAAAAATAATCATACTAACTCAAAAAATAAATACAAAGAGAAGAGATTGCATCCTCATAATGGACTAAATTTAAAGTAATGAAACAATTTCTACTATTAAATTCTTTGGAAACAACCTAAACAAACAGACATGTGGATTATCGTTCCTAATTTTAAGGGAAAATAACAGAAGTTGCTTTCATGAATATGAGTACTCACCCGTGGTTACTGGTAATGGAGATTTCCATTCTTGTTCCGTACGTGATTCCGGTAAAGTCGGTTCAAGGATTAGGCGCTCACCTTTCAGTAGCAGTAAATTTCTGAAGTCTCCACAGCCCAGCCAACTCCAAACACAGATTCTACAGAATAATGAACTCAGCCCTTTGCCTGATGTTTTATAGTCTTTGAAGACCACGCCCATTTACCCAAAGTGCTTCAGTTATTGAATCTTGGGAAAGGTGTTGGGTTACATGATTCGATTTTTGCAGCCTGGTAAACACACCCTGAAGATTATGGCTGATTGGAAACCTTCTTCAACTTATTCAAACTTCCACATTCGCTCTCTAGTAAGAAGCCACACCTTGAGTTAACCTATGTGATCAATATGGGTCTTGTTTTAAATGAACTCCACATAAGTAAATAAATACCCCCCAAATATAAACTTTTTATCTGCTTTAAAAATTTTTTTACGTGTGTGTGTGTGTGTGAGAGAGAGAGAGAGAGAGAGAGAGAGAGAGAGAGCAGGGGAGGGGCAGAGAGAGAGAGGGAGAGAGAGAAAATTCCAAGCAGGCTCCACACTATCAGGCTCCAACTCACCAACTGTGAGGTCATGACCTGAGCCGAAACCAAGAGTAGGAAGCTTAACCAACAAAGCCACCCAGGCGCCCCTATAGTTTCTTAAAAGCAGATAAAAAGCAGGGCGCCTGGGTGGCTCAGTCGGTTAAGCATCTGACTCTGGATTTCAGCTTAGGTCATGATCTCACGATTTATGAGATCCAGCCCCATGTCCAGCTCTGTACTGACTGTGTAGAGCCTGCTTTGGGTTCTCTTTCCTCTCTCTATCTCAGCCCCTCCCCTGCTTGCTCATGCTCTCTCTCTCTCAAAATAAATAAATAAACTTAACAAAAAAGAATATGTAATCAATGCTACTGGATCAAATTGTGTCTAGTGATACTCTAGCTCTCAGATGTTAAGAAGTTTGCTGGTATAAACCAGATTCATTCAGTGTTTCTCAAAATCCAGCATTCATCTGAATTACTTGGAATGACTGTCAAACCATGAATTTTGGCCCCTGACATGCAACATTTTTGATTCTCTAGGTCCTGGGTTTGAGCCAAGAATTGGCATTTCACCCAAAGTTCAGGTAAATTATTATTTTTTTTAAGTAAGCTTCATGCCCAACTTGGACCCTGATACAGGGCTTGAGCTCACGACCCTGAGATCAAGACCTGAGCTGAGATCAAGGGTCAAACACTTAACGAACTGAGCCACCCACGGCCCTGAAGCTCAGGTGATTATGATGGTGGGGAAACTGAATGAAACTTTGAGAAACATGAGTCAAGTCCCTTCTTTGTCCTTTATTATCCTCAACTGTGTCATCTTCAGTGGTAGATAGCATTTCTTCCACTGGCTATTCTCAGTTATTAATCACAAATATGTAGAATCACATGCATTTCAAAACTACGTCCATATCAGAAGTGGAATTTGGTAAACAGAGTATATAGTATGTTAACTGTAGCGAAGATTATTGGGTAGCCTACAGTAATCAAACCCTACATTACACGATTGAATTGGAATCACACACTCATACATTTTTGTAACCCCAGCAAACTCCCAAACCAGGTGTGCAACCACAGCATGTATTCTAGGTAAGTGGGCCACAGAGATGATTTTAGTTTAAAGAAGATGGAGCAAGAGAAGATGGAATGAAAAGTCAAGGAACGTATACCAACTGGCCCAGAGATTTCTTTATTGACAAACACTGGGAAACTGGACAGGAAAGTGTAACAATTACTCTCTTTCACATATAAAAGAAGAAATGTATCCTCAGATTCCATCAGCAGGTCATTCTTCCTTATCCAAGAATCCTTATAAACTCCTAGAGCTTACTCCCAAGACCTGGCCCACATCCAGCTCCCAATACTGTTTTTCAGAGGTGAAATCATCATCCATAATATGTCTTGATGTTCTCCACACAGCACAATAGTTAGATCTTTCTGAATTCAAAGATGCATTTTGATGGTCATGTCTATACCTCAAACATCTCACATTGTCAAACAGTTTGATATCCTGGTTGGTTATTTCTTCATTGAAGGATCTCTTTACTGTGGAATGAAAAGAATAGTCCAGTCAAAACCAGTTTTAAAATGCCTGGCCAATTTCTGAGTTGATTTAATATCTGATTGGATACAAACTGTGACTTCAAAATTTAAAAGAGGAAAAATTCAAGCTTTTTGTTCTTGTGAAGTATTTCTTCTCTTAGCACAAAATATTAATTTCTAAGTGATTTTGCTTCCAAGAATGCCCAGACCTAAATGACTCCACTTTAAAGCCAAAAGAAAAATTCCAAGAGGAGTTCTTAAGGAGTCAGAAGAAAATACTAAGCAATTCCTTTGCTTGTCTATGGTATAAATATATTTTACATATTGTATTTCCTCTGCTGGTCAATGTGTCTATTACTAAAATGCCCCCCTCCAGAATTTAAACAATGATATTATTCTTCTTGCATGTTCTACAAATAAATCTAAATGAGTGACAACAGAAGACTGTTAGTCTAGCTTGATGGTGAAGTCATAGGTTATTCTGATATATAAAAGTACATTATGTTTTGTAATTGAATAAACTGTGCCCATTACTATGTCTCAATTTTTGATCACCTGTAACCCTAACTTTAACACTCCCAAATTTTACTTGTACATTTTCATTTTTATATTGTGAAGGTGCTAATAAATGCATCAACTCTAATGAAGTCAGTATCAGTTTTGTTTAAAATCAGTTGATAGTAAAAAGGATAAAATGGATAAAGGAATAATAAGATATAGGATCAAAAAAATAAACTTGTCAATGGTAGTCATGAGCATATATTTATATACACATATAAGGCTTTTGGGCACGTTTTATCCTGATGTTTGTGGATTATTTATGTTACTTCATAAAGAGCAGCTCTTTGGGATAGGCAAGAATATTTTTTTTATTTTTTAAAATTTGTTTATTTATTTATTTTAGAGAGAGAGCGAGAAAGAGGGAGGGAGAGGGGCAGAGGGAAAGAGAATCTTTTTTTGTGTGTTCATTTATTTTTTGAGAGACAGAGAAAGTGAGAGTGGTAAAGAGGGAGAGAGAGAGGGAGACACAGAACCTGAAGCAGGTTCTAGGCTCCAAACTGTCAGTACAGAACCAAACATGGGGCTCGAAATCACGAACCAGAGATCATGACCTGAGCCAAAGTTGGACACTTAACTGACTGAGCCACCCATGCTCCCTGAGAGAGAATCTTAAACAGGCTCCATACTCAGCACAGAAGGGCAAGAATATTTTAAAGGAATGTATTCATTTCCTGCTCCCCCCAAAAAAGGTGGGGGTGTGGATTTGCCATGTAGTTCAGCAATTCATTCCAAAAACCTGTTCAAGAAAGCACTTATGCCATTGCAAACTAAGCTTATATAGATAAAAATAGAATATCTCCTCTACTTCAAAAGTTATTCTAGTAATAAGATACTTTAGTCAGTGAGGCACAGACTATAAGAATTTCATGGTCTTAAGCATGTTGATAAAAAAGTGATTCATTTTAATGTTATTAAAATTTTTGTACATATATTTGAAAGCAAGTCCCATAACTAAATATAATATATACCAGGCAACTAAAACCTAAGCACTATTGTGGCTGCTTATATGTATAATCCAATGATGACCTCATTACCATATTAATTACCTTATGAGTTAAATCCATGCTTACTAGTGATATGGGTTCCAGTTGCCAAATATATTTGTTTACTTGCAATAAATAAATAAAATTCCTATAAGAAAACTCTTTTGTTTGCCTAACCAACAAGCATCCACCTTTCCACCCCTCTTCCTCCTGTTTAAAAGAACCTCAGTTTTGTTGAGGTGTTCATTTCCTCCAAAAATCAATTGGTCTGAAAAATCAATCAATAATGTGACTAGTCAGCAAGTGGTTTAACAAAGGGCAGTTCACTAGGCTTCTACTTTCATTATTTGATTTAAGTGTCAAAACCATCCTGTCATGATTTCTTGCCCCAAATTACTCTGCTACTAAATGTCAGAGCCAGAAGTCCCACCTTTGACCCAATTAAAATCAGCAAGCTATTAGTCTCTAAGACTCTACAACAGGAAAAACAAGTAACCTGTGCTTTCTAAGCAACTTTATTAATTCAATCAACAAGATTTTTCTGATAAGTTTACGGTTCCAGGAACAGTCTGTCAGCTTGGGGATATAGTGGATAGTAAAAGAAAAAAAAAATAACATTGAGGGGTGCCTGTGTGGCTCAGTCAGTTAAGCGTCCGACTCCTGATTTCAGCTCAGGTCATTTTGGGGTTCATGGGATCAAGCTCCGCACATCAGGTTCCATGCTATCAGTGGAGCCTCTTGGGATCCTCTCTCCATCTCCCCAACTCTCACAGGCTTATGCATGCTCTTCTCTCTCAAAATAAATAAACTTAAAAAAAAAATCCCACAATCAATAAAATGAAATATATATAATGCCACTGATCTGTATATCTTCTGTCTCTCATTCATGATCCAGAAAAATGTTTTTATTGCAATGTGTTGACTAAAATGCACAAAAATGTGCATACATACAACATAGCCATAAAACGAAATTTTCTCCTCTGATGTTCTCTATTTCAAACAGAATCCATCAGTGAAAACATTTTCTGAATATATGAGAATTAACAGGATAAACTTTGTAAAATTAGACCAGATTTCACCCAGCATCTTTTTATAGGAATATGCTAAGTTTTTAAATTTGCCTTCCTGTCTTCATTATAGACACAGCTGCATTAAAAAAAAAAAAATCATTAAGGAGAAGAGAATAGAAACATATTCTAAATCCTTTGGAACTATTTCCAAGCATTCCTTGTCATGGTGAAAAGATTTCACTATCATGTAATTACAATCAGCACCAGAAAACATATCATAATTTAAAATTGTGTTTTGCAAAAACATTCATTCATTTCGATTGTACATGAACACACTGACCCTCTAATTTCTCACATTTCTTCACAGATACCAGTGTCACTTTTCTGCAAGCCCATTCATTTTTGCCATCTCTAACTTTATGCCAGAAAACTGAGTTTTCTGAAATCATTTGCCAACAGTCAAATACAAGTTATTTTCCAAATTATCCAGTGCTTTATATACTTATAAATTACCAAATATTTCCTCTAACATACTTGCATATTGTCATTTGTAGAATAGAACATAATATATTTATACAAAGAAGATATGATTGTCCTAATTCATTTTTATGATCTACACAGACTAAAAAATTACAAGACTAGAAACTAATTTATGAGTCTTTATAGTCATATAAACAGCCAACAATGAATAAAACAACAGATCAAAACTTAATCACCAAATTATTCCAAAAATATATAGCAAAATCAGATGAAAAAATAGCTTAAGTTATGAAAAAGATGAAGGAATGGAGTCATTTGGGGATTGGATTACTGAATTACCTAACAGTAAGCTCACATCTTATTAGAAATAAACCCACTTTCTGAGGTTGTATTGAAATGATGACTAGAGTTTAGGCAAATTTTCCAGCCTTTTTTATGTTGGAAATATGACATTTACACAAAGCTTCCATACTACCACTTTGGGAAGCAGCCAAAGTTAATTATTTCAATGTTTTAATTATAATGAAGCTTAATATATGATTAACGATGTTGACATTGTTACCTTCACTCAGTGTTTATCATGATCTAGATTTGAATTCATTTTTTTTTTCCAGAATAGTAAGGCCTGAGAGGGGACAGCAGGGTGAGGGAACAAGACTCATTAATTATTACATTAAAGCTGAAGGACTTCCCCAGGCTCATCCTTAGAAAACTGAAACAAAATGTAGTTAGGGAGAAGAACCAGGGAGGAAAATCTCTCTCAGAACTGTTGCAGACACATAGACTGGGCTGGATTAGCACTTAGGCTCTTTCATTTTGCATAAATTGGACAAAAATTGAATGGGAAATATCAAGGTGTCACCTGTGTGCTGTCATGCGCCTGGAATCTGAAACACCATCCCCTCATATCAGTGACGCTTGACCTGAGTCTCAAGGAGGCAGCAGTCAAAGGGAGGCCAGGAGACTGTAGAATTAGTTTCTTCCTACATTTACCACCCTTATCATTGGGTATTCCTTTCCTTCAAGTACCATAAACTCCTGGTTTCCCTTCACTGCTGTCTCTGTCTTGGAAATCTGCATATTCTCATGTAGCCTATATGCCCTTCCAGCATGAACCCATCATGTCCCACATGTCTATCTGTTATTCTCACATTAATTAAGTCCATATATTTCTGCAAAAGTCATATCACAAAGTAATAATCTCACTGACATCTCCATTACAGTTTTCCTCTGGCACACCATTCTTCAAGTGTCAAAGACAGAATTCATCCCAAACCCAAAACCTGCTCCTCTCTTGGGATGATCCCACCCATCATCCAATTGTCCAAATCCTTCCGTTCCATATTCACTGATGATCTTCTGCCTCATCTTCACCAGCACAGAGCAGGTGATCCATCTTCTCAGCACACAATTGTAAATGGGAGCTCCAGGAAGCCTGCCAAGCTCTAATGGAATTTTCCTAAATTCTCTTGGCTGATTCAAACTTCTTCAGGCTCTACCAGTTGTCACACAGAATGAGATATGAAAGACTCAGATATGGCGCTGGGAACCACAGGGCAGCTCCAACACCTCGTCAGTGATTTAAAGTGCAAGCTTTTGGGGGAAGGGGGCTGGGTGGCTCAGCTGGGTTGAGCATCTGACTCTTGATCTTGGCATAGGTCATGGTCCCAGGGTCATGGGATCCAGTCCCCGAGTGGGGCTCCATGATGAGCATGGAGCCTGCTGAAGATCCTCTCTTTCTCCCTCTAGTCTTCTCCCTGCTTGTACAAGCTCGCTCTCTCTCTCTCTCTCTCTCTCTCTCTCTGTCTCTCTCAAACAAACTAATTAATTAACTGAAGAGAAAGGTTTTGGACTTGGGCGGTGACCCAAGTAAGGCAGCCACTGGGAAGTGGGGAGGGAGGGAACAAAGGGCCAAATGATTTGATCTTTACTCATTACTGGTGGGAAAAAACAGACAAAAACAAAACAAAACAAAAAAACCATGGAGGCACGAGGATGTCTGGGGTCATCTTACCCTGGGGGAGGGGACAGGATGCTGTACAGAAGGTGGACCCTCCCCTATTCCTCTAGGGCTAAATGGTAGGGAACTCTGGTCATTGGGACAGCCCCAGTGTCAGCGGAGAAATCGTGACATCAGAAGGTCCTCAGGGACAGGGTGGGGCTCAAACTTCTTCAGAGCAGAGACTTGTTTCCCTTGTTAATCCACAGCCCCAGGATTAGAGGGGATTCTACATCCTCTCTGCACGCTCCCCTTTGTGTCTATGAAAAAGGCAGTGCGTGGGTGAAAATGTGTGATCTGAAACGGACTGCACAGTTTTCGAGAAAATCATCTGAACCACCTACACAGGAAGCTGGGGTTCCGCGGGGCCCACCTGTCGCCTACCCTGAGGGAACGGTCCCGCTGTCCCCAAGGCTAAGGCTTCCCAGTTCATACTCTAGGCGCCTAGAGAGCAGTGGAGGGCACCCTGTCGCCAGGGTGAAAGAAAAGCCGAGAAGGCCAGGGTCCCTAAACCAACACTGCAATGCGCGGAGATTCAAACTGGATCTGAAATCCCCCAGGCAAAGGCTGAGCATCTCTACCCTTTCCCGCCAGGGATGCAGGGCGGCGGCGACCACACCCACCACCGCGCAGGGCCAGCCCCGAAGGGTCCCGCAGCCAAGGCCCCTTTGCACGCGGACTCTGGGGTGCTCGCTCGGCCTACTGACTCGTCCCGCTGAGGCCGGGAACCTGCACGGGGCGACTAGGGATAGTGGCGCGGTTTCCGAGGGAAAAAACAAACAAACAAACAAACAAACATAAAAGGGAAGCGGAGCCTCGGGAACAGACCCAAGGGGCGACAGGACGGGGGTGGAAATAAGGGCCCACAGGAGGGAGCCCGAGAGCGAGTGGGGCCGGAGGGCCTGGAGCCAAGAGGCATTGCCAAGCGCTTCCAGCCTCGGGGACCCTCCGGGCTCTGCGCACCAGTCTTAGGGGGAGACGGGGTCGCGCAGCGAGCCTTTCTCTGGGTGCTGAAGTCAGGGGTGACGTAGAACAGGTGCGGGTGGTGATTGCATTCGGGTCGGAACGTGGCTCAAGACCCGAAGGGAAGCAGGGAGATCCCGGCAGGAATGCAGCGCGGGCGTGGTCAAAACAAAGCGAAACCCACTCGAGTCCCTCCCCATCCCCCCATCCCCAGGGATCCTCTGCTCGGGATTTCTAAGACCTTGTAGAAGGCGCGGCCCAGAAGCGCGCCAGCTCCCTCCGACCTCATCCCACCCGCGGAATGAGCACGAGCTCACTGGTCCTCACAGCTCCTCACATTTTACACGAGGAAGTGCATGGGCTTCAGAAGGATTTCTCCTCCTCCTGGGCCCTTTGGGCGCTCGATTGCAGCTACTGGGTTGCGAACACGCAGGATTCCACCTTTGAGGTCCGGCGGGGGAGAATAAAACGAAAGGATGGAAGGACAGAAGCCACAGAGGTACTGTGGCCCCGCTGGCAACGTTTTTGATGCAAATTCTCTAACAAATGCAGGGGAGAGAATGACTGGTTCCTCTAAGCCATAGGGAAAATAATAAAACTGCCAAACAGGGAAAGGAAAACAGGTCTGTTCTCCAAGAGGCAGATGCCTGGCAGATGCCTGGATGGTCTCAGCTCCTGACATCACCAGGTGTTCCTGAGAGTCCATACCTGCTGGGCTGGAATTTCCATCTCCTTTAGCAAAGGGCTGAAGGTCTTGCAAAGCCTGGATCAGAGAGAGAAAGAAGAGACAACAAGATATCATCATACGAGAGGAGAAAAATAAAACTGAAGAGACACTACGCAAAATATGCAAACCGTCCTCACAAGTCTTCGCAGACTCTCCGGCTGATGGGAGGAGGCAGGCTTTCTCCTGCACATGTGGAAAAGCTGCACAATTGCTGTTCACTTCCATGAACACGTCCCTCTACGGCCAGCATCCTTCTTTTTTATATTATGTGTATCTGAGCCAAGAGTCAGATTCTCAACTGACTAAGCTACTCATGCGCCCCCAGCATCCTCCTTTTTACAAAATTCATTTTACCAACTTGAAAATTGCAGAAAGTCCAGAATCTCGTAGTAGCCCTGAAACGCTAATACTCTTGCTCTCTATTCTTTCCATTTTTTTCTGCATCTCCATTCTTTTATTCCCTCTGTATCTTTATTCTTATGTTCTTATACGCTTTTACTGTAGAGACATGCTTTTTGTTACCTTTTTTGATGCATAATTTACATATCATTTAACCAACTTTAAGCATACAATTTAATGTTTTGATAAATCAGTGAAGTCATGTTGAAAAGCAAAGGACAAACCAGCTGATATTTAGGTAACATCTAAAGATTATTATCAATTGAGAAGGAGCATATTTATGAAAGTGGCTTTGAAGTGTCACACTTAATAAGGAAAATAAAGATGTACCACAGAGGAACCAAATAATTAGAAGAGATTCCTTGAGCTGACTTCCCAAGTCTTAGAAAACGCTGTTCACTGAATGCAGTTCAGTGTTCCTTTCTCTTTTTATGGATCATGTGAGGAAAATAATGCCCTCAGAGTTCCCTGGAATCCATACGGCAGGAATATTTATGAACAGGGTGCAAATATACAGTTCTGCCTTTCGGACCCAAGATTACACCTTCCTGCACAGAGGTCTCTGAACATTTGGAACACGGTGAAGACATCGTCAAAGAAAATTGTATTTCATAACACAAAGTAAAGATACTCCCACATCCAGCCCCCAGTATTGTCTACCCTACCCCAACTCTAACCATAGAGGTTACCATAGCGGTAACCACATCCTGGTCATTAATATATCCTGACACAGATAATTGTGTTGTTTCCTCCATTCTTTTGCCAACATTTGCCATTACCTGTTTTGATATTTTTTGTCATTTTGTGGTTGACATTGTGGTGTTAATTTGCATTTACCTGATGACAGATGCAGTGAAACACTTTAGCATAGGGGTATATTTGGATATTCTCGTTGGTGAACTACCTGTTCAAATCATCCCTCCCCCCCCCCCCCCATTTTTCAAACAAGTTGACTTGTCTTGTTCTTACTGATTTTTGGAGTTCTCTCCAAAAAAAAATGTCAAATATGTTCTCCCATTATTGCCTTTCACTTTGAATGGTGTCTTGATGTACAAAAGTTACTAATTTTCATTCATTCCAATTCATTTTTCGTATGTTTAGTAACTTATGTGTCCCACTTAGGAAAACTTCCTCTGAGATTATATAGTCCAAAAATTTTCTGAGATTTTTTTCTTTATTATTCTTTCCACAATGATAACTACAATAGTGTGGAAATAATTTCTATGCCATGAGATAGGAGTTAATATTCATTATTTTATTATCAGTATTCAGTACTACCCTTACTCTGTTGTAACTCACAGATTACTACATAACACTAATAGTGAGTATTTATTTCTATGATGCAAATTACAATGAAAATACTTCACAAGTGATCAAATTAGCCTTCACAAAATGGATTATTAAATTCGGGGCATGATGGATAAGTAGGATTTAAGTAGGAAAAAAATAAGTAAAAATTTTCTGGTGACAGTATTTTTGCGAAGAAAAGAGCATTATATTTATATTAGACATTAAATTTAATTAAAAGAGCCATGCATTAAAAAAATTAACTTTTATTCATTTTTGAGAGACAGAGAGAGACAGAGCATGAGCAGGGGAGGAGCAGAGAGAGAGGGAAACACAGGATCTGAAGCAGGTTCCAGGCTGTGAGCTGTCAGCACAGAGCCCAATGAGGGGCTCAAACCCATGACCTGAGCGGAAGTCAGATGCTTAACTGACTGAGCCACCCAGGCGCCCCCCATGCATTTTTATTTTTACCTACTTGTAGTCTGGAAATTAAGATGAGAACCACCGCATATATTCTATGCATTATATAATAGATTATGATTTTCATTATAATTAAGTAAACAGTTCAAATACATACCTTTATATCACCACCCAAAACCATGATACTTCATATAAAATGGTACTTTGTTTTACATTAGAGAGAATCTGAAGACAGATATCATCTGCTTGTCTGGTTCAAGATTGCACAAGAAGTAGAGGTTTTTCAGATTTCCTCTTTTTAAAAAAAATTTTTTAATGTTTACTTACTTTTGAAAGAGAGGGAGGGAGGGAGAGAGAGAGCAGAGCAGGGGGAAAGAGAGAGAGACCAAGGGTCCAAAGCAGGCTCTGCGCTGACAATGAGAGCCTGATACAGGGCTTGAACCCATGAACCGTGAGATCATGACCTGAGCTGAAGTCACTTAACCGACCCAGCCATCCAGGTGCCGCATCTCAGATTTCCTTCTAATTCCTGATTTGCCCCTGGTCAAATGTGATTATGGAAAAGATAGGCATGAGATGGACAGGGAAGGTGCAAGATGAGTGGCTGCATATAAGGGAACTTGGGCAACAATTGCAAAGCTCACAGTTCTACTTTCATAACCCTGGAATGCTCTTATGAAGCTAATAGGTTTTGATACCTATTGATGAAAGTGGGCGTGTGGGAAAGAGATTATAATGAGTGTTCTCCTTAATACAACCAAGAAGAAAGAATGCCTCCTCTTAACTATCAGGTTATTCTGACACGTCAAATTCCAGGAGGCTGATCCAAACCTTCTATGAATTGCCTTTTATTCTATGTCTTTATGCTTAGACTGTCCACCCTAGTCCAGAGGTACCAGAGGTGACAGGGGACCTTTTCCAGGACATCACTGTGTGCCTGGAGAGAGTCATGAGAGCTTTGTTTGCAGATAATCTATCAATCATCTTTTAGTTAAACAGCATGTTGATTCTATACTATAAAACAGTAAATTGTGGGGCACCTGGGTGGCTCAGTCGGTTGAGCGTCCGACTTCGGCTCAGGTCATGATCTCACAGTTGTTGAGTTCGAGCTCTGCATCGGGCTCTGTGCTGACAGCTTAGAGCCTGGAGCCTGCTTCATATTCTGTGTCTCCCCGTCTCTCGGCTCCTCCCCTGCTCATGCTCTGTCTTTCAATAATAAATAAATGTTAAAAAAAAATTTAAACAGTAAATTGTTATTTTCATCATTCTCTTAGTGTTTTGGTTGCTCTTCTTTGACATAAATACTTGACAAAGTAAAGTTAGAATTTAAATGTATTGCACATAATCTTCAAAAAGAAACAGATTTGGAGGATGATTGAAGGTGGAGATGGGGTGAAAATATTGAGGACATTATAGAATAAATTGGGAGTGAGCCATCTATAAACATTTCATTTCATTGCCTACTAGATATTTAGAAATACCAATGTGGAACATGGGGGATATCTTCTATTGGGAAATTTAGGTTAGAGAGTTATGGTTAAAGCCGTAGGGATGTGGAGCTCATTGAGGGAGGCCGTGCAAAGCACACTTAGAGAATCACAATCTACCAAGGGTGCTAATAAGAAGTCTAGATGAATAAAGGAAGATAGTAACCAGAATGAAGTGGGACCAGGAGGGTAAATGCCAAAAAGCCAAGGGGCCAGTGGCGTGTTTACATATCCAGGAGATCCTCCTTCCCCTCCCCCATCCCCCACATCCCCATGTTCCAGCGCACTGTTCCCAGTCTCTCTTCTTTTAATAATCTTACTGTCAGTTCCCAATAAAACTGAAACCACCTGAATTTGGTGGGCAGGAAAATCCTCCATTTATGTTTTTTCTTTCTGAATCAGTAAGAGGAAGATCTGAGAACCCTCGCTCTGGAGACTGAGGCCAAAAGTAACTACTGTACTTCTTACCATAGGAAACCACTTGAGAAGATCTAATCTGGTTTCATATAAATAATCTAAGTTATGAAAGTTTTTATTTTTATTTTTTTATAAATTTTTACTCATTTTTGAGAGAGAGAGAGAGCATGAGTGGGGGAGAGGAAGAGAAAGGGGGACAGAGGATCCAAAGCAGGCTCTGCACTGATGGTAGTGAGCCACATGTAGGGCTCCAACTCATGAACCAAACCATGAGATCATGACCTGAGCTGAAGCGGGACGCTCAACTGACTGAGCCACCAAGGTGCCCCTGAAAGATTTCAATTAGACTACATCGGGAATTCTTAGTGATGAGAAAATAGTTAATTGGTGAGAAATTATAGCCTGAGGGGTGCTGGGTGGTTCAGTGTCAGACTTTGGCTCAGGTCATGATCTCACAGTTCATGAGTTCGGGCCCTGCATAGGACTCTGTGCTGACAACTCAGAGCCTGGAGCCTGCGTCAGATTCTGTATCTCCTTCTCTCTCTAACCCTCCCCCACTTACGCTTTCTCTCTCTCTCTCTCTCTCTCCCAAAACTAAATAATAAACATTAAAAAAAAGAAGAAATTATAGCCTGATTTTTCTCCTACATAGAGCAAGACTTATAACACTATAACTCATTGCCATAAATTACCTCATGGGAACGTGCATGGAAAAGAAAGATGGCAAGTTCTGTCCAAAATGACAGAGCTTAGAAATGGATTACAGGACAGTTTATATCTTGTCCTCCTTTTGCTAGAGTTCGAGCATATTTCTACGTTAGATTTTTTTGTTAAGTTTATTTTATTTGAGAAAGAGAGAGAGAATCCCAAGCAAGCTCCACACTGTCAGTGCAGAGCCCAACACAGGGCTCAAACTCATGAACTATGAGATCCTGACAGGAGCTGAAATCAAGAGACAGATGCTTAACTGACTGAGCCACCCAGGCACCCCTCTACATTAGGTTTTTTTTTTAATAAAGAAGGAAATATTATTCTCTCTAGAATATGTACAGAGAAATCATTTTATTATTTCTGACTGTCTTGTCATAAATGATTCCGGTGTCCCCATTCATGAGTTTATGGTACTCTATGCTTTTCCTAAAAAAGATTAGATTTATTATTTGTATTTATTATCTTTTTATCTGTTTAATTTAGAAACATAGTTTCTTTGATTTTTTAAAAATGTTTATTTATTTTGAGAGAGAGAGAGAGAGAGTACATGCGGGGAGAGGCAGAGAGAGAGAGGTGGGGAGAGGCAGAGAGAGAAGGAGAGAGAGAGAATCCCAAGCAGGTTCTGCACTGTCAGCCCAAAGCCTGATGCAAGGCTCAGTCTCATGAACCATGAGATCATGATCTGAGTTGAAATCAAGAGTCAAAATCAGTCACTTAAATGACTGAGCCACCCAAGTGCCCCTCTGTTCTAGTAATTTTTAAGTTGACTAAATAGCATACACATATTCCTTTTTTGTTTAAAACTATTCCTAGGTGCACTTAAATATTTACATGAGTTTATGAGAGCTATGTGATGTCTAAAAATACAATTTATTTTCACATGAGCAGTTAATTGTTGCTACTACAAATTCTAAAACATAAACAAAGAAGACAATAAATTAATAAAAAGAATACCAACAAGCTATTATCAAACTTAATCCTAAGAGTTTTAGCTCTCCAGATACTCTTCTGTATACGTTTTTCACTATGTTCATCTATATCCATAATTTTAAAAGCCCTAAATTAAATCCTATGTTATGTACCAATTTGTAAAGATACTAATATTTTTTAAGCACTCCACTGATACAGGCTTTTATAAATAACATCTTATTATTAAGTGTATATAGATAATTAGTAGTTAGAAATCAGGTAATGTCAAATGTAATTTCTCAAATAATTCTTTGTTTCAGTCAAGATATCCTTTCCAGTAACTTGAGTTTGACAAATTGCTTTTAACCAAATCATCTAGAATTCTTTTTTTCTTTTTCCCGCCTATTTCCTATGTCCCTTTTCCCTAAACCCATAATTAAATCATCCAGGATGACAGACATGTGACCTTACACTTTCATTTTGCCAAACCAGCCATAAGAATCATTCATATTTTGATCTCAAATGCCAATTTAACTTCTAAAGAGTGGCTAGAAAGTGATCAGAATGAAGGGATTTAAATAGCTGTTTTGAAGATACAATGACATTAGAGCCTAAGTTTTTGTGAGGAGAGGGCAGAAATTATCAAACAAGGGAAGGATTCAAATACCATATTCAAATACAGTTAGATGTAAGGGTAAAAACAAGAGAACGTGGGACATGAATTTATCATGCAGACATTATTTTTGTAAAAATTAACTACAAGATTCAATCAGCACTAAGAGGTGTTTGTAGTCAGTATTTTTAGAGATTAGGAAGGGAATTAATCTCATTGAACAATGGGAAAGTATATCCTGCTGGTCTTCTGTACTGCAGAAGCCTAATCCAGGGAAGCTTCAAGAATCTTGATATAAAGATAGTCTTCAAATCAAATTTGGTCTGTTCAGAAGCATTGGCTGGACCATGGAGACCTGAAAATTTCAGCTTCTGTCCACTGAACCGAGAACACAGAGCCACTTATCCAACTGTGTGTCTTTTCTTTCAAGTGTTGATGAGACCAATTATAGAATCTTCAAGTGGGTACAGAGTTCCGAGGGGAAGAATTCATTTATCTTTAACTTAAATATTCTAAAAAAGAATTTCAATTTAACCACCAGGAAGTTTGCATCTTTCTTAAAGCCAATGGTAAAATGCCTAATACATATGTATATATTATGTGTGTATCTATATATTATTATTTTCAGTTTTCACTGGAACTATGGAATAATAATCTGTACTATTGCTTAGAATTTTATAAATTAATAAGACTCTTTCTGTTATTTTATGGTTCCACATGTGTAAAAATAGACTGAATTTCTGTAGAATTTTCTTGGAAAATCTTGTTATAGAATGTGAAAAATGATTTCTCATTTTTCAGATTGCGGCCTTTTAAAAGTGGCCAATAACTACCCAAAAATTGGTGATGTGGGAAGATGTCATTTGTGACATGTTGGAATACCGTAAATGAGGACTTTTGAATTCACTCTTGTCTAAAAATCAGGATGCTGATTACCTCTGGTCATTTATTTTACAGCATACTCTATTAAATGAAACTAGTTGTCTTTTAAATTTGGGCTTTATGTATTTTCAAATGTGGATGATAGTATGTATGATATGATTGAGGAATATATTGAGGAGTATATATTCTATTTTAAACAATAGATCCCCTTTACATTAAGATTTCTTAAATGTGCAAGTGTTGACACTGAAGAGAAATGTTGTATTAAGAATGGATGGGGAAGGTTATATAGAATTGAACAAAATATTTGAAGTAATTTTGGTTTGTGAAGATTTTATTTGTTTATATCTGTAAGCTTTTGATGACAGATATATTGTCTTCTATATCTTTGTATCTCTACCAAAAAAGGTAAGTCTCTGTTGTTCTGTACATGATACTAAATAATAAGCTTATTTTGGCACTTTTGAATAAAATGTCTTTTAACTTTAAGAGAAATAAAAATTGAGCTAATTCCTTCGTCCTTCACACATATTTGTATTCTCTTCTTTCCTCATATGGTCGCATCATAATTTTTCTTACATTTTGTTAACTAACCCCTGTGGAAAATGAAAATCTTAGATGAATCATAAATTGTATTGTAATTATAATTCTTTTTTATTATAACATCTTTATTTCCACTGGCCTTTATAAAATTTTACTGTCATGGCTTTCTATAAACCTATCGCAAACTCCTCTCTAATCTCTCCGAACTGGAGTTAAGATTTCTCAAGATTTAAAACATATCTATTAATTTCCCAGTTTCCTCTAGAGTTTGTTTTACTCCATTTAGGTTCAGAAGTGATAAAAAAGAAACTGAACAGAGAAAACTTTCCGGAGGTTCCTAACCTTCCAGCAAAGAGCCCCCTCCCCAGGGACGCCTCCATACCACACTGACAGGTCAGTTGAAAGCATTGCAGTCTATTTGTAACACAGCAAATTAGTCCTCTTCGGGCAGTCCAGCTCAGGATCTGATATGCTCTTCCTTTTTGGCACAATTCATACTGATTTTTAATTTTTTAGGAAAAAAAAAAAATCTTGCGAGGGGTGCCCCAAGGCTCTGCATTGACAGTGCAGAGCCTGCTTGGGATTCTGTCTCCCTCTCTCTCTCTCTCTCTCTCTCTCTCTCTCTGCCCTTCCCCCGCCCTCTTTTTCTCTCTCACAAAATAAATAAGTAAATGTTAAAAAAAATCTTGAGGAAGGGATGGAAACTTATGTTTTTCTGTTTATTAAGCAATCTGAGATGCAACTAAATTCCAGGTTGGGAAAATGAAAAAGTATATATATTTTCTATACATAAAAATAAAACTGAAGCACCTGGGTTGCTCATTGGGTTAAGCTTCTGACTCTTGACTTTGGCTCAGGTCATGATCTCATGGTTCCAGGGTTTGAGCCCTGTGTGGGGCTCTGTGCTCACAGTGTGGAGCTTGCTTGGGATTCTGTCTGCCTCTTTCTCTGCCCCTCCCCTGCTTTCTCTCTCTCTCTCTGCTACTCTCTTTCAAAATAAATTTTAAAAAACAAAACCAATATAGGCTTTTATGTCAATGGCAACTTGGCAGAAAACTAACTCATGGCTTAAATTTTATAGGCAATTGTGCCTTTGTCGTATCAAATGATATTCTAAATCATTCTGACCAATAGACGTATCTTTCTCCTTAAAGCAGAATTGTAGCAATTTTGTGGGAGCAAAATTCCGTTCAGGTTCAGGTCATGACCTCAACAGTTCCTGTATTGGAACTCCCTCTGTCAGCAGGGAGCCTGCTTTGGGATTCTCTCTCCCCTTCCTGATTGTGCTGTCTCTTTCTCAAAACAGAACAAAACAAACAAACAAGCAAAAAAAACTAGTCCCTTCTTAAAATCTCAGGTGATGAAAGTGTTTGGAGCAGTTCAGTTACACAGTGATACCTACCACTGAGAAGGGAAAACAAACAGCCTAAAAATTTATAATGTCAAAATTCAAAATCCCGTCCCCTTTCAAAAAGAAAGTTTTTCTTGGAGTCTACTCATAATTATCTTTCTCATTTCTGGAACTTTAGGAACAAGAGAACAAGCTCGGCCTGATACATCAAGTTTGGGCGCGAGTGGCAGCACCAACTCATTTGTTAATTGTAGAAGATACAATTATCCAATTACAGTTTGTTTTTAAATTTGTTTAATGTTTACTTTTGACACACAGAGAGAGACACACACAGAGCGTGAGCAGGGGAGGGACAGGGAGAGAGGGAGACACAGAATCCGAAGCAGGCTCCAGGCTCTGAGCTGTCAGCACAGAGTCTGACGCGGGGCTTGAACTCACAAACCGTGAGATCATGACCTGAGCCGGAAGTTGGTCGCTTAACCGACTGAGCCACTCAGGCACGCCCAAGGCTATGTGTTTTATAAGAGCATTTTATTTCCATATTTTCTTTCATGTCATTTTTACTTTTTGTTTTATAAGAGAATAAAAATTCTTGCCATATAAAAAAATGTGACCAGGTAAAGGAATAAATATCTTATTTTCATGGACAAGATACCAAGGAAGTCCCAGATGGTCAGTGTAATAATTGGGAAGTTTTCTAATGGCCTCACTTTGATTTCATTTCAGTCATAAGTAAGTTTCAGGTTATACTAATTATTTTTTTTTTAATTTTTTTCTTACGTTTCTTTATTTTTTAGAAGCAGAGAAAGAAAGAACACAAGTGGAGGAGGGGCAGAGAGAGTGAGAGATACAGAATCTGAAGTAAGCTCCAGGCTCTGAGCTGTCAGCACAGATCCCGACATGGGGCTTGAACTCACGACCCGTGAGATCACGATTTGAGCCAAAGTCGGACGCTCAACTGACTGAGCCACCCAGGAGCCCCATCAGGTTATATTAATTCTATATAAGTAATCAAACCTAAGAGGTAGATAGAATGAATGTGATAAACATCTCCAGGACTATCAAGAATAAGATACTTTTGATGTGATGGCTGAGAAAATGTACCAAATAGAAATGCAAACGTTTATCAGTTGATGGACATTTAGGCTCTTTACATAATTTGGCTATTGTTGAGAGTGCTGCTATAAATATTGGGGTACAAGTGCCCCTATGCATCAGCACTCCTCTATCCCTTGGGTAAATTCCTAGCAGTACAATTGCTGGGTCATAGGGTAGATCTGTTTCTAATTTTTTGAGGAACCTCCACACTGTTTTCCAGAGCGGCTGCACCAGTCTGCATTCCCACCAACAGTGTAAGAGGGTTCCTGTTTCTCCACATCCTCTCCAGCATCTATAGTCCCCTGATTTGTTCATTTTAGCCACTCTGACTGGTGTGAGGTGGTATTTGAGTGTGGTTTTGATTTGTATTTCCCTGATGAGGAGTGACGTTGAGCATCTTTTCATGTGCCTGTTGGCCATCCGGATGTCTTCTTTAGAGAAGTGTCTATTTATATTTTCTGCCCATTTTTTCACTGGATTATTAGAAGTTGTGGTTTATATACACAATGGAATACTATGTGACAATGAGAAAGAATGAAATATGGCCTTTTGTAGCAACGTGGATGGAACTGGAGAGTGTTATGTTAAGTGAAATAAGTCATACAGAGACAGATACCATATGTTTTCACTCCTATGTGGATCCTGAGAAACTTAACAGAAGACCATGGTGGGGGTGGGGGAAGGAAATAAAAATAAAAAAAGGTTAGAGAGGGAGGGAGACAAAACATAAGAGATTCTTAAAAACTCAGAACAAACTGAGGGTTGATGGGGGGTGGGAGGGAAGGAAGAGTAGGTGATGGGAATTGAGGAGGGCACCTGTTGGGATGAGCACTGGGTGTTGTATGGAAACCAATCTGACAATAAATTTCATATTAAAAAAAAAAAAAGAAATGCAAACTGTCCCATCTTCTAATATTGAAGGCAAATATTGAATGTCTTTAAAGTAGCTAATTCTGCCTGGAGATACAATAAAATCTGAGAGAAATAAGAAGAATGCTAGCTATAAAATTTTCTTTGAAAAGGAAGAAAACTTAATATTATCAAACTTCAGATGTATTTGCTGTTACTCAGCAAAATGTTAGCATCTGTAAAAAAATCTCAGGAACCACAGGCAAAAATAGAAAAGGAGTGTTAGATTGAAGCTCCAGCAGATAAGATTATACAATCTGAGATCACTTGGAAAGAGGCAGCAAGTCAGGAAAAAACTCGCAATAGAGTCTCTCTATTAGTCAACACAGTGCTGCATGAAAGATGTGGGAGGGGAAGAAAGTTAACTACAGAATCTGGGTGTTAGGGTGAAAAAATAATGGAACATTTCTGATAACTATTTTCAAAATTTGGAGAATCATTTTTGTCTTAGTCACTCATTTAAGGGAATAAAAGGCAAAAAAGAGGCTCCTTGTCTCATGGCTCTCAGTGAGCCAGGCTTTGAGTAGGTAAACACTTGTCACTTGGAAAATGTGAAGAGCAGAGTTTATACCTTCTTGAACACTGGACTTGGACCTAACCTTGAACAACACCATATCTCTTTTGTTGAGGCTCCCCTGTGTTTCATTAATCACAACCTTTTGGAATTTCTCCTACTGTGCCAATCATTTCAATATTTTCTTCTGAAACAATAAAAACTTATCTCCTTTTCACTGTGTATCCAGAATTCTCAGATATTTCTCACAGCTTGGTATGCTCCAATGCCTAAGCATAAACCAATAGGAATGGAACACAAGAGCTGTAGAAAACACCTACTCATTTCCTGAAAGTCAGATCCCTTTGCCCCAGATATTTTTTGCACCTTTCCTGCTGGATGGGACAAGGCCACAAATTGGAATTTTACATACACCTAGATAACAGCCAGTGGTTGACTATGTCAGTCTACCTCTTGACCACCTCTGCTATTTGGGCAGCCATGTGAGAGAGCACATCTTCCAACTCATTTCAATGTGGAGGCTCTTGTTAGATCAGATTAGTCTATCCCCTAACTGGTCCTAAGAGAGGCTTTCACTTGCACCAACTACCCATGAGAAGTGAACCCTCAATGTCTTGGGATTAAGCACATTAGTGATTATGTGGTTGCTTCATATTTCAGTCATTATTTATCCTATGACTGTACTCCAAAGTATTTCTTTCTTTCTTAAAACATTTTTTTACAAGATACAGATATCACATGGTATTATAGAATTCTCTATTCTCTATCATCTGTATTATTTTTTCAAATCTAAACAGGTTTTGTTTTATGCACTGCTTAGAGAAGTTAATACCACTTTATGTTTAGTAAGTAATTTAACACATATGTCAGTTTAGAAACTGATAGTCTCCATTATTCAAAGTGTTATTTCTTGTTTCCCTATCACTTTATCACTTTATGTAGGGTCTTCATCTTCTACTAGATTATATTGATTATCCTAGGGAAATCTCAAAATCAACACTACAGAATAAAATTATGCTGTCGGTATTTCATACCTTAAAATACTTAGTTTTACAAGACTTTTCTTGTCTATGAGTCTGGAAATTAATCTATTTCTTGTCTGTTGTTGACATTTCCCATTAGTATTTTTCATCCTATTATGTTAGCTGTATTCTGAAAAATCATGTTTCAATGCTGAAATAATATTTGCTTACATTAACTCTTTTGCTCATTTATTTATTCATTTAATTTATTGTATTTTATGGTCTAAGTACTGCATTGAATAGTGGGAATAGAGTTGTAAGTGAGACAAATACTGCCTCTACTCTCTTAGAATTTTCAACCTAATAAGTATCAGTCTAATAAGTTTCAATCTAATAAGTGTCTACCAATTTGATGAAAGTTTGTTGATAATCAGTCAAGATTCGATGAATGACTAAGGTTTAGAGGAATGATAATGCCTGTCAGATACTTGGATTTATCCAACTAGGTCAGCCTTGAAGAGAAGATTAAGCATCACTCCTTTTGCATACTAAGCTGAGATATATACCACTTCATTTCTTCTACCCCAATCTGGTTCAAACATGCAAGTAAAACACATTGCTCACAATGCAGAGGAGCCTTGAAAACATTATGTGAATGTTTACAAAATACAAAAATAAAAATACAGAAAGCCACATGCTGTGTGTGACTGACTTTGCATGAAATGTATATGATAGACAAATCCATACAGACTGCAAGGAGAGTTGAGGTTGACAAGGGATGAGAGGGTGAAAAGGGAGTAAGTATTAGAGGGTATTTATTTCTTTTGGGGGTGATGGAAATGTCCTGGGATTAAATCGTTATGATAGTTGCACAACTCTTGGGATATTACTAAAAACCACTGAATTATGTACTTTATAATTTTTTTATTTTTGAAAGAAAGAGAGGGGGAGGGGCAGAGACAGATGGAGAGACAGAGAATCCCAAGCAAGCTCCACGTTGTCAGCACGAAGCCCCATGTGGGCCTCAATTTCACAAACCGTGAGATCGTGACCTGAGCTGAAATCAAGAGTTGGACGGGTAACCGACTGAGTCACCCAGGTGCCTCTGAATTATGTATATACTTTAGAGGAATGACTTTTATGGTAAGTAAATTTCATCTTACTAAAACTGTTATTAAAAAAAGAAGAAGAAAAGGCTGGCACAAGAACAGACACTCAGATCAATGGAACAGAATAGAGAGCCCAGAAATGGACCCATAAACATGTGGCCAACTAATCTTTGACAAAGCAGGAAAGAATATCCAATGGAATAAACACAGTATCTTCAGCAGGTGGTGCTGTGAAAACTGGACAGCGATGTGCAGAAGAATGAACCTGGACCAGCTTCTTACACCACAATCAAAAATAAACTCAAGATGGCTGAAAGACCTAAACGTGAGACAGGAAGCCATCAAAATCCTTGAGGAGAAAGCAGGCAAAAACCTCTTTGACCTTGGCCACAGCAACTTCTTACTCAACACATCTCTGGAGGCAAGGGAAACAAAAGCAAAAATGAACTACTGGGACCTCATCAAAATAAAAAGCTTCTGCACAGCAAAGGAAACAAACAGCAAAACTAAAAGGCAACTGACAGAATGGGAGAAGATATCTGCAAACGACATATCAGATAAAGGGTTAGTATCCAAAATCTGTAAGGAACTTATCAAACTCAACACCCAAAAAACAAAAAATCCAGCAAAGAAATGGGCAAAAGACATGAATAGACACTTCTCCAAAGCAGACATCCAGATGGCCAACCGACACATGAAAAAATGCTCCACATCATTCATCATCAGGGGAATACAAATCAAAACCACCATGAGATACCACCTGACACCTGTCAGGATGGTTAACATTAACAACTCAGGCAACAACAGATGTTGGCGAGGATGTGGAGAAAGAGGATCTCTTTTGCATTGTTGGTGGGAATGCAAGCTGGTGCAGCCACTCTGGGAAACAGTATGGAGGTTTCTCAAAAAACTAAAAATAGAACTACCCTGCGAGCCAGCAATTGCAATACTAGGCATTTATCCAAGGGATACAAGTGTGCTGTTTTGAAGGGACACATGCACCCCCATGTTTATGGCAGCACTATCAACAGTAACCAAAGTACAGGAAGAGCCCAAATGTCCATCCATGGATGAATGGATAAGGAAGATGTGGTATATATATATATATATATATATATATATATATATATATACAATGGGGTATTACTTGGCAATCAAAAAGAATGAAATCATGCCATTTGCAATGACATGGATGGAACTGGAGGGTATTATGTATGCTAAGTGAAATTAGTCAGTCAGAGAAAGACAAAAATAATATTACTTCACTCATATGAGGAGTTGAAGAGACAAAACAGATGAACATAAGGGAAGGGAAACAAAAATAATATAAAAACAGGGAGGGGGACAAAACAGAAGAGACTCATAAATATGGAGAACAAACTGAGGGTTCCGGGAACGGTTGTGGGAGGGGGGGATGGGCTAAATGGGGGAAGGGGCACTAAGGAATCTACTCCTGAAATCATTGTTGCACTATATGCTAACTAATTTGTATGTAAATTTAAAAAAATAAAAAATAAAACAAGTTAAATAAAAATAAAGAAAGAAGAAAAGGCATTGATTATATTCCAGAAAATGCTCCAAAATAAACAATTTTTTATTAAAAGAAAATTTAATACACAAATTTATATAGTCAACATAGTTAATGCCATTTTATAAACGTACAATGGTTCTGTTCCCTTAAGTCAGTGTGCTCAAAGACCCTTATTAACCTGTTGTTTTACATGAAAAGGTTTCATGATAGGAATTTCCTCAGACATGGGAATTCATCAAATAAATGCTCACAAAACTTGTTTTTTCAGAGGGAACCAAAGCAAAGGAAAGGCTTCAGAGGGAAAGAGAAGGAGGAAGGAAGGAAACTGTATATGAGGGAACTTTTGCAAACATCATAGAAGCTCACAGTTCCATTTTCGTAATCCAGAAATACTCCAATCTGACCCAGAGGCCTTTTCACATACTGAATTAAGGGCGGGGAGTTGGTGGAGAGACTATAACGATTGTTTATCTTCAAAGAAAACAGAAGAAATGCTGCCTCAGGATCATTAATGATATCAATATCACTCATAAAGGAATCTTTACAGACTCCCAGAATCCAATTTGGGGAGTATGTGACATCCACCTCCCAGTAATGTTTACCAGAGGTGAAGACCTGAGGTCCCCAGGCTGCAAAGCTCGCCAGGCTCTCAGGCTCTCTGGACACACCAGGATGGGTGACTCCAAACATCACACTTCCAGCATCCTCAGAAACGCACATGTAGCGACCGGTGGCTTCCTGACTCAGCACATTACCCACTACAAAGAGAGGCAAAAATTAGGTCAGTGAATGGGTTTCCATGTCCTGAGGGGCAAAGATTTTCTACCCACCAATGACCTCTTCATTTCCCCTCCTTCAAGGAAATACAAAAGAAAAGAGTGAAGAGAGTTCAGATGGCTTATCTATGAAGAGCAAGAGTTGTGACTGCCTCTATAGCACAGAAACCCTTCAAATCATACAGAAAAAGGAAAAACATCCAGACATACTGTGAACTGTGTGAAGCAGTCATTTAATGTCAGTCTGGATAATTTATTTCAGGACACACCTCATTTTTTGTCTTTACTTCAGAAAACTCTTGCTGTGTTGTTTATCTTTAATACTATTTAATAAATAAGTATCACCTAGCTATTATGTGGGTATTGACTGGCATATAACTTGTACCTGTGACATTTTCAAATGTCAAAAATTTTATAGAAATCCACGTATGCTTAGTTTAGAAGCTTCTGAAAAGAATGTTGTGGCTTTACATTATCTGTTCAGACCCTGGATTTAGTCAAATCCCAATTTTAGCCCTCTGCTGTCTAGACCTACTCTCTGTTGTGGGCCCACTCTGTTTCAGCCCTGTTCACACATCCCTTGCCTTTCAGTGGCTTTGAGATTGCTCTAATAACATTAAAATTATTCTGCCAATGACAATTTTGGTCTTTCTCTGTCAAAGCTTTCTGATTTTATAAGTAATAAATAGTCTTTGTACAATGCGTGATAAAGGCACTTGGAATATAGAAAAAGCTAAAACCACCAATGCCATATTTAAGCTTTCAAGACTGGAGTAAACTGAATAAACATACATATTGATTGTTACTCTGAGAACTAAATATTCTAGCTCTTCATAACTACACGACCAACCTGATTACTCTTCTCTTGCTCTCTTTGTGTCAGAAACAACTAAAAAATATGTATCGTGCTTTGCATTTTCAGTAAAGTATAAGTTGGAAAATTTAGTCTTTATCATTGTAACATGACTCTTTAGAGAGAAAAGAGATAATAAGTTTGGAAAGTCACACACTACCTTCATGTCAGAAAAAACAAAATTAAAAGAGAAAGGAGAATCATCCCCAAGAACCACTAAAGAAATTGAGGCCTGATTGCCAAAGGGCTGATTCTTACCTCTGAAGTTGTTCAGTATGTCTAGGATTCCTGTGATGCCGTGCAAGGTGAGCTCTGGAATCATGGGCTGAGGCTTTTGCACCTGCACCAATTCAGTCCTGTAAAGAATGACATCAGTTACACTTCTGGGCCAAAGGTCAACCACACTAGATTACAAAAGCAGCAGTGTTTACTCAAAGAGTTTTCATCAGAATTCTCCCATTTTGGTTTGTTGGGAATACATTGTATTCCACGCTCTTGGGAATATGGGAAACGTTACTTTACCTTTTTTTCTAAATTTAAATTATATCAAACTCCAACTTCTCCATTCTTCTCAGATATTATTTCATTTCGCAAATTACTGAGGATCATTCCCTCCCTCTATTCCACCTCAGGCAAAGCAAAGATCCTGAGGTCTTACAGAGAGCACAATGTTCAGGCAAAGCCTTTGGGAGGTCGGTCTGCACAGTCACTAATGATATATTCAGTGTCTAAAAGGGGAGAGCCCACTGAGTCAAACAGTTTTGTTCTTTTCTGTCCAGCAAGAGAATCTACTTTCAGCCTGGCAGCTTTGGTCCCCAGGGTCTGACCCCCCTCAATGGGCACCAGGAAGCCATTTCCTGTGAGGCCCTGCCTACCACCGGATGTGTTGTGATGGAATAGGTGAGATCATTACTACTGCTGGGAACAAAATCACACTCCCCTCCTATCCATTCTTGGGGAATATCCATCTTTCTTGTCTTTTTCACCTCCAACTCTCTAGGGTAGGAACCCCTTCTGTTACACCTTAGAAAAATTCCTTCGGTAAGTTTTACTGTGGTGAGGTGGGAGAGGATTTGGGAGCAGTGAGTGGAACAGAGCCCAAAATGTTGCATGGTTTGAAGTATATTTTAATTCATCCACACAAAAAGAAAACTGAGGAGCAGAAGGTCTTTAGGCTTCTTTAAAAAGAAATAGAAAGTAGCCACAGAGGGGCACCTGGGTGGCTCAGTCAGTTAAGCATCTGACTCTTGGTTTCTACACAGGTTGCCATCTCAGATTGTGGGATTGAGCCCCACACCGGGCTCCATGTTGACAGTGTGGAGCCTGCTTGGGATTCTCTCTCTCCCTCTCTCTCTCTGTCCTTCCCCTGCTTGTGTTCTCGCTCTCACTCTCTCAAATATAAATAAATAAGCTTCAACAACAACAAACAACAACAGAAAGTAGCCACAGAGAATGATTTTAAGAGCTCAAAACATGTCCATCCACTTTATCAATAAGAACAAGAGACTTGCTCAGCAATCAGTAACCATTAGTGGAAACTCACCTTTGCAATACATTTCCCAAGTCCTGTAAGGGAAAAAAAAAGTAATGTTAATCATGAGAGTTTTGTTTTTTTGCTTCTCTAAGTATTCTTGTTTGTTTGCTTAAATTATGTATTTTTTTTCTCTCATTCCCCTCTAAGGAACAATCAGAGACTACCTTAATAGAACCTAAACTAAAGCATGACAGAGTTCCTCAGGATATATTAAGGAAAGAAGGAGGTCAGGAAGGGGCTGTGCAGAGATGCAACACGATCTAGGTTTCCACTGTCACTCAGAGCCCAGTCTTATTCCCAAGAAGAGATCTGATCATTTGCGGTAAAAATGAAAGCAAAACAGAGAAATTACATTTCAAAAAGTTATAGAGTGCAGTAAAATTGGTTGCCAAATTCTACAACCCTTGCCTAGTCAGAGGGCAAAATCTCAGTGTCTTCAGCAAGTTATTTCTGGAGTGGGGGAAACAGAGAGTGACAATGGATTAGGGGAACATAAATTGAGAATTACTCCAACATAGCTAACCTTCCTCTGGTTATAAGGTTTTTCTTTTTTTTTTTTTAATTTTTTTTCAACGTTTTTTATTTATTTTTGGGACAGAGAGACACAGCATGAACGGGGGAGGGGCAGAGAGAGAGGGAGACACAGAATCGGAAACAGGCTCCAGGCTCTGAGCCATCAGCCCAGAGCCCGACGCGGGGCTCGAACTCACGGACCGCGAGATCGTGACCTGGCTGAAGTCGGACGCTTAACCGACTGCGCCACCCAGGCGCCCCAGGTTTTTCTGATTTTGGATCATTTATCCATGTGATTAGTACTTCTGATTACACAGCAATAATTTTGCTGTAGGTTAGCTCCTAAATGGGAAAAAGTCTCCCAAAGATTACCAGGGTATGAAGAAATAAATGGTTGGACAAACAGAATGATGGGAGTCAATAAGCATCATGACTTTGCTGAGAGTAATGGTATATGCTGTTAGCATTTTTTTCTTTTTTTTATAAATTTTTTTTCAACGTTTTTTATTTATTTTTGGGACAGAGAGAGACACAGCATGAACGGGGGAGGGGCAGAGAGAGAGGGAGACACAGAATCGGAAACAGGCTCCAGGCTCCGAGCCATCAGCCCAGAGCCCGACGCGGGGCTCGAACTCACGGACCGCGAGATCGTGACCTGGCTGAAGTCGGACGCTTAACCGACTGCGCCACCCAGGCGCCCCTATGCTGTTAGCATTTCAATGTCATGGCAACATTGCCCAAAAAAGGATTCCTGTCTCTGAGGATGAACCCTGCCTTCTCACCTGGAGCAGCTCCAGGTCAGGCTTGTGGCACATCTCAGTCAGCTCTTTGTACATTTCTTTCAGGCTTGCTTTCTGTTGGGTCATTCTGAATGCACTTTCCCGGAGTTGTTGCAAAATCTCCTCCGCCTCTTTCTCCAGTGTCTCCAGATGGAGTTGCTCCTCCTCGCGGAGAAACAGATGCATTTTCTGATACTGCATTTTGATCATCACTTTCCTTAAAAGCACATAGTCCTGAGGAGATGGTAGGTGTAAAGGGTTAGCCTCACTCAAAACAGAAAACCTCAACCTTCAAATCCTACTTCCTTGGTGTCATTGAGAAAGTACTTGACAAACTTCGTACCTCATATCTCCAAACGTCTGGAATATTTGCTAGTCCTTTATGTTCACCCTTTGTCTATGTTCTTAGATGCCTTCCCTGTTCAAATCAAGCTCTCTAAGAGGTCCCAGGCTATCTTGCTGTGATGCTCCATCAATTATTTCCTCTCTTACCTGAACCTCCTTTTCTTTTGTTCCTTTGTCTGATTTTTCTAAATGTTTAAAAATACTTATGTATACACCACACTTTACAGATCTTTAAATTCTCTACTTTTCCTCTCGGTGCTACCCTATGGCTCTCCTCTTCTTCACAGCCAAATTCATTGCAATGTTTTATTTTATTTTTAAGTTTGTTTATTTCGAGAGAGAGAGAGAGAGAGAGAGAGAGAGCACGCAGGAGCAAGGGAAGGGCAGAGAGAGCTTTCAGCATAGAGCCTGATGCGGGACTCGATCTTACAAACCAAGAGATTATGAACTGAGCTAAAATCAAGAGTTGGATGCTTGGGGTGTCTGGGTGGCTCACTCGGTTAAGCATCCAACTTCGGATCAGGTCATGATCTCATGGTTCATGAGTTCCAGCCCCACATTGGACTCTGTGCTGACAGCTTGGAGCCTGGAGCCTGCTTCGAATTCTGTGTCTCCCTCTCCCTTTGCCCCTCCCCTGCTAGCTAGCACTCTGTCTCTCTCTCTCTCTCTAAAATAAATAAATATTTTAAAAAATTAAGAAAAAAAGAGTTGGACGCTTAACCAACTGAATCACCAGGCACCCCTATTACAATGTTTTCTTAAACTCAGTGTCTAAGGAGGTTTATCTAAACCTGTAGGGTTGGACTAGGAATATCTCGCATGCCCTGGGTATCCCATATACCAGAATTCTTTGCACTAGCTTTTATTGGCCTGTATATCTGTGATTACTGATCTATCATTTGAAACCATTACTTTTTCATGGAAAAAAAAATGATCCTTTAATTGGCAACTTAAATGTAGCCAAAAATCTAAACCACCATTATGTCAATCTGCATAAAAACAGATAGAACATTTTCATTCTTACCTCAAATGACTGGATTTTGTTAGCTTCTTGATTCAGATTATTTTGCATTTCTTGAGTCATGTTCCATAAAGAGCCCATTCTCTTCAGAAGTTTCTCCTGCAAAATAACCATGAGCTTTAGCAACACAGAAGATAATATTATAGATTTCATCCCCTTATCTATGGGAAAAGTCAGTGGCTGAGAAACCAGTAATCTTGAGTTAGCATGGAGTGGCCAGATTTCTCTGCATTATCTAATTTGATTCTAATATTTGTGATATCAGAGGTGACAAACGTAATAGAGATTTGAGGGTAGTCTATAGATAATATTACCCATTTCCTGAGAAACTGGCACTCACATTTTTATATAACCTGACTATGAAGGCATCAAGCTTGCATCAGAAGCCAGTGTTCCTGGTAGTAGCCACTTACCCCACAATTACATCAAACACACAGATTTGGACAATGTTTCTAAGGAAATTTCCCTTACTAAAGGATCAACGTAGCTATGATTATAGAGTCAAAATTGGTCAACACACTGAAAGGATATTGGTCTTGGTATTTATATTGAAAAATCACCACCTTCACTATCTCCACTCACATCAACTTCATGATCATTTTCCTCATCTTTCTCTCGGACTTAGAAGCCTATGAGTCCAAACTGCTCTAGAGCCACCACTTACTCTGTGTTCCTCAGCAGCCCACTGGACTGGACTGTGGCCATGAGCCACATGCTCTGGTGATTCAGAGCAGAGCCCACACAGCAGGCTCTTGTCAGCCTCACAGAAGAACTCCTTTGCTTTCTTGTGTACCACACAGATCTGCTCATTGGAGCTGTTGGTGTGGTAAACTCTGGCCCGTCTGGCAAGGGATGCCAGTTTCTTGAGCGCAATATTGGTTTTGAAGTCTGATTTCTCTGAAATTCCCCTGCACTCAGGGCAGGACATTAGGGTCTGGGCTTCCTCCCAGCAGAGGTGCAGGCAGGGACTGCAAAAGCTATGCCCACAGTCAATGGTGACAGGGTCTATGTAGTAGTTCATACAAATGGAGCAGATGAGTTCGTTCTGCAAGGCTTGCAAGGTGTCCAAATCCATATTTCTGTACATCTTTAAAAAAAAAAGAGAGAGAGAGAGAAAGTCATTCTTCTGTCCTGATGAGGTGGGGGAAAACCTTTAGACAAAAGCTTGTCTGCTTGAGCTCTAACTAATCCACCTATTAATTTAACTCCAGCACAAAGGGAGGCATGGTAGATATAGATACGTTGGGTTTATGCTATGCTACAAATGAAAAAATGGGACGAAAGTGTCCTCACCATCTTTTTGGTTTCAAATAGACAGTGTTCTTGGGGCTCCTGGGTGGCTCAGTTGGTCAAGCATCTGACTTTGGTTCAGGTCATGATCTTACGGTCTGTGAACTCAAACCCCGTGTAGGGCTCTGTGCTGACAGCTCAGAGCCTGGGTCTGCTTCAGATTCTGTGTTCCTCCCTCTCTCTCTGCCCCTTCCCCACTCACACTGTGTCTCTGCCTCTCAAAAATAAATAAATGTCAAATAGACAGTCAATTTCCCAATCAGAGCTAAACTACTGCCCCTCAAAGACTGGGACAGGGAGTGAAAGGATAATTACAGAGTTACATTTCTTAGCTGATTGGTGCAGAAGCCTATATAGAATCTCAATCTCCCCTCTCCCCACCCTGACTCTCTCTCTCTGCATGTGTTTCTGTCTATTTTCATGACTGTAACACAGGCACACATATACACACAGACACTTCATCTCTATGCTAACAGCCTCCATGTATACTGTCTCCAAACTGACAGGTGTACTTTTCTAAAAATAAATAAAACTGATTAGGTTTAATTTAAGCTTGTTTAATTTAATCAGTGTTGCCTTCAACTTTGACTCCTGCAACTGTAAGCAGTTGAATTTGTGCTTCTAACTTTAATAGCAAACTTCTCCTTTCAGGAAATAAAGTCTAGGGGCACCTGGGTGGCTCAGTCGGTTAAGCATCTGACTTCGGCTCAGGTCATGATCTCGCAGTTTATGAGTTTGAGCCTCACATCAGGCTTTGTACTGGCAGCTCCGAGCCTAGAGCCTGCTTCAGGTTCTGTGTCTCCCTCCCCCTCTGCCCCTCCCCCACTCATGTTCTGTCTTTCTCTCTCCCACAAAAATAAATAAATATTAAAAAAAATTTTTTTGTAAAGGAAATAAAGTGTAAAAATTATCTTTTATTTCTAGTTTGGAAAAGGATTTTTCCCAGAGTCAGTTCAGATCATCAGAACATCTTCACATCTTGAACTGGTGAACGTTCAAGTCACAGTGCTAACGAGCAATGATTAATCTTTTTTTTTTTTTAACAAACAAAAAAGAGAATAAGTATTTGGATTTTCTTTCTGCACTAGAAAGTACAGAGATGTAGTTAAGAGAAGCATGATCAGTTCATCTGTATTTTTGGTATTTCCCCATGGTGATCAATGCCACTTCTTGGGAGTCCTTACCCATTGGTAAGAGCCTTTTAAATCTAGTCTGCAAACTGAAGGTTTTAGAAGGAGAGCATAGTAGGACTTTTACAACAAAGGGTTTCTAACTAATTCAGCACACTAAACTTTCATGTTGATGGCTATAAAGACTATCACATACATACATTATGTTGAACATTTCAGGTGCTTTATGAGTTCCGAAATTGCATACAAACTGCATAAATCTCTAAGACCTAAAAAAACTTAGTAACACATAAGATAATCGAATAAAAAATAATCGGGGCGCTGGGGCACCTGGGTGGCTCAGTTGGTTGAACAGCCGACTTCGGCTCAGGTCATGATCTTGCGTTTCGGAGTTTGAGCCCCGCGTCAAGCTCTGTGCTGACAGCTCAGAGCCTGGAGCCTGCTTCAGATTCTGTGTCTCCCTCTCTCTCTACTCCTCCCCCATTCATGCTCTGTCTCTCTCTGCCTTTCAAAAATTAATAAATGCTAAAAAGAAACAAAAAACAAAACAAAACTTAAAAAAAAAATAATCGGGGCGCCTGGGTAGCTCAGTCAGTTAAGCATCCGACTTCGGCTCATGTCATGATCTGACAGTTCATGAGTCCGTGCCCCACACTGGGCTCTGTGCTGACAGTTTGGAGCCTGGAGCCTGCTTCAGATTCTGTGTCTCCTTCTCTCTGTCCGTCCCCCCACTTGGACTCTGTCTCTCTCTCTCTCTGTCAAATATGAACATTAAAAAAATTTTTTTAAGTAAAAAAAAGAATAAAAAATCATCAATTTAATATAATAAATATTATTATATTACAAATGCTCTAGTTACACAGATATTTTAAATCTTGATGTCATTTTAAATAACTAGGAAAGCTGTTTGTTTGCTTGGACAAGATCCAACCAGGACAACAGCTAAATTGAAAGTATTTGTAGAGGAGAAAGTAGGCATGAAGATATTTACTGTAAATTCCATACTCACCAGGGTCTACTGAGTGGTCTTACCTCTGGAAGCTCTGAAAGGTCTGGAAGGTCTGCTGCTATCAGGGTCAGTAGGAACTCTCTGCTCCCTGAAGCCTGGAAGCTGCAAACTCAGCCAGTCTTCCCTGTAAAAGAAGTCCTCTCTGGACAGACGGGCTTTTTATATGGTCAGTCTCACCTAAGGTCACGCCTACTTCTTGAGATTGGCTATTGTCTTCAGAAACAATCGGAAGTGGCTGATTAGATAACACAGAAAGGTATAAAAATGGCTTATTAGGGTTTACAGCATCTAGAGAACAACCCTTGAGAACTAATGCCCTAACAGAATCTGGACTTGTTTTGGGGTATGATGGAAGAAAGTTGAACTTGCACAAGTTGTTCAAAAAGACAATCAAGTTTTTATTTAAGTTCTACTTAGTTAACATGTATGGTAAAATTGGTTTCAGGTGTAGAATTCAGAGTGATTCGTCATTTACATACAACACCCAGTGCTCATCATAACAAATGCCCTTCTTAATACCCATCACCCATCTAGCCCATCCCCCACCCACCTCCCTCCAGCAACACTCAGTTTGTTCTCTATCTCTTACAGTTTGTTTACCACTCCTGCCTCTTTCTCTCTTTATTTTTCCTTCCCCTTTGCTCCTCTGTTTTGTTTCTTAAATCCCACATATGAGTGAAATCATGTAGTATTTTGTCTTTCTCTGACTGACTTATTTCACTTAGCATAATATACTGTAGCTCCCATCCATGTCATTTCAAATGGCAAGATTTCATTCTTTTTGATTGACATCAATTTTTTTAATGTTTATGTATTTATTTTGAGAGAGAGAGAGAGAGTAAGAGCATGAGTGGGGGAGGGGTAGAAAGAGAGGGACAGAGAGAATCCCAGGCAGACTCCATGCTCAGCGCAGAGCGCCACATAGGGCTCCATCTCATGACCACAAGATCACGACCTGAGCTGACATCAAGAGTTGGAGACTTAACGAACTGAGCCATCCAGGCGCCCCTGACCTCACAATTTTTAAAACTTGTTTTCTTACTCTACTTTTTAAATTTCTAATTGCTAATTAAACTCCAGCTATTGTTTATCTGATTATGTTAAAGCAATCAAACATTAAATGGAAAAACCAACGCATCTGAACTGTGCTACTTTCTCATAAAAATATTTAAAAAGGGCACGTAGGCATTTCAATTGGATTTTAAATAATTGTATATATAATAGTTGGTGGAATTAACTCTGCTAGTGTTTTTCATACCTTAAATATTTGATGACTATTTTTTTAATGACTGGTTCATGTAAAAATAAAATCTATTTTGTGGACTTATGTATCTTGGTGAATAATTTTAAACCAAATACTTTGTGTATTTGTGTGTGTGTGTGCACACTTATATTATCATATAAGGGTTTAATACCTATTTACACAAAAATTATGTGCAGAATTATCTTTAATAACATGCATAAAATAAAAATACTTATGAAATATAAATTTTAAAATTTATAAATTAATAACTATAAAAAATAATAAAATTACTTTTAAAAAATTTTATTTATTTATTTTGAGAGAGAGAAAGAGAGTACAAGTGGGGAAGGGGCAGAAAGAGAGGGAGAGAATGAGAATCCCAAGAATCTGCACTGTCAGTGGAGAGCCTGACGCGGGCCCAATCTCACAATCATGACCTAACCTGAAATCAAGAGTCAGACACTGAACTGACTGAGCCACCCAGGTGTCCCCAGAAATTTTTTTTTTAATCGAGGTATAATTAACATATAACATTATATTAGTTTCAAGTGTTACAACATGATCTGGTATTTTTATATATTGCAAAATGATCACGATAAGTCTTGTTAACATCCATCACAATACATAGTTACATAATTTTTGTCTCATGATGAGAACTTTTAAGACCTCTCTTCCCAATTTACAAACATGCAGTACAGTATTGTTAACTATAGTCATCATGCTGTGCATGCTGTGGAAATTATTTTTAACAGAGGTGCCATACTGCCTGTGTTTTGTTGACGCCTATCACAGTTTAACAAATCACCAATGCTTGCCTATAGGTTGTCTCACTAAGTTATCTAATGCGTGGGAGTTTAGGCCCTATTTTTATAAACATGAAAATAATCTAACCTTACTAGGACTTTTTGAAAGTAAAAGTTTAAATAAAAATCACCTTTTAGAAGGGGTGCCTGGGTGGCTCAGTCGGTTGGGCATCCGACTTCAGCTCAGGTCATGATCTCAGTCTGTGAGTTCGAGCCCCGCGTCGGGCTCTGTGCTGACAGCTCAGAGCCTGGAGCCTGCTTCTGATTCTGTGTCTCCTTCTCTCTCTCTACCCCTCCCCCGCTCATGCTCTGTCTCTGTCAAAAATAAACATTAAAAAAAAAAATAAAATAAATCACCTTTTAGAAACTTTGATGGGAGTATCTTTTATATACATTTGTAATAGATGGAAAATAAACCAGATTGTAATTTTTTTTTTTTTAACATTTAAACTGTGTACCAAGTTTTTGGACCAAGTTGTGTAGGATAAGTAAAACTTAAATTGCATTCTATTAACCAATATGAGTGTATTCTGTAAGCATAGTTATGTTAAATAAAGTTTTAAAAAGAAAGAAAAAAAATTATTTGGGGCAGCTGGGTGGCTCAGTAGCTTAAGTGGCTGACTTTGGCTCAGGCCATGATCTCACAGTTTGTGAGTTCGAGCCCCGTGTCGGGCTCTGTGCTGACAGCTCTGAGTCTGGAGCCAGCTTCAGCTCCTCCTGGCTGTTCCTTAGTCCCTTGATCTCTGTAGCAATAGCTTCTCTGCTGTCCTTTATACTGTTTTCAAGCCCAGCGATTAATTTTATTACTATTATTCTAAATTCACTTTCTGAAAAATATGGAACGCTTCACAAATTTGCGTGTCATCCTTGCGCAGGGGCCATGCTAATCTTCTCTGTATCGTTCCAATTTTAGTATATGTGCTGCCGAAGCGAGCACTGGAGCCAGCTTCAGATTCTGTGTCTCCCTCTCTCTTTCAAAAATAAATAAACATTATTATTTTTTTTCATTATCAAATTGTGGGGCACCTTGGTGGCTCAATTGGTTAAGCATCTAACTCTTGATTTTGGCTCAGGTCATCATATTGTGGTTTGTAGTTTCGAGCCCCGCATCGGGCTAGACATCTGCTGACAGTGCAGAGCCTACTTGGGATTCTCGTTCTCTCTCTCTCTCTGCCTCTCCCCTGCTCTCTCTCTTTCTCACAAAATAAATAAATAAACTTAAAATAAAATAAAATAAAATAATAAAATAAAATAAAAATTATCAAGTTGAAACCAAACATAAAAGCTAGTATATAGTAAAAAAAAGGTAAAGTAACTACTGAATGCATAGGATTGTAAAGTAATATAAGCTTCAGAAGCATTATTTGACTAGCAATTATGCTAGTCAAATGTATTCCAAGGAGATTAAGGAAAGGAAATAGTAAATACTATATAGATAGATAGATAGATAGATAGATATATGTATATATAGATATGTACATGAGGACTTTTCCAGAAATTTTAATTTTGGGAAAATTGCCTCAAACATTTCTTAACAGGTTGCATATCCTCTACATAAGCATAGAGAGGAAGGATTTTCTAGTATTCTCATCTTTCAATAAAAATTAAATGGTTATGTGTGCAGGAAACCCCCTTATAGTGTTGCTAAATGGTGCACTCCCTTACAGGGATTTGTCCAACATTTGTTTGCACCATTATTTCCCGGATTTGTGATCACTTTACACAGCATATAAAAGTCCTCTAGACCACACTCTGTGATCTCATCCCTACCTCAAATAATAAATATAGTAATTAAGCAGTTGCTATCCTGAGTAAGTTTTACTGAGTACCATAACAACCTCTCAATTCCCTTCTCCCAAAGGGGGAAGTTACCTAGTTTTCAAAGGTAAGTTAGACAAAACTCCTAGAATCAGAGATTATAAATTAGTAGGGAAGATGAATGCATATATACAGAAATAAGAAATCCATAACGTCTCAAATAAGAAAGAGAAATCTGGGGCTCCTGGGTGGCTCAGTCGGTTAAGCTTCTGACTTTGGTTCAGGTCATGATCTCATGGTTTACTAGCTCAAGCCCCATATCAGGCTCTGTGCTGACAGCTCAGAACCTGGAGCCTGCTTCAGATTCTGTGTCTCCCTCTCTGTCTGCCCCTCCCCCACTCACACTCTGTCTCCCTCTCTCTCAAAAATAAATAGACATTAAAAAATTTAATAAAAAAAAAAAGAAAGAGAAATCTGCTGTGTACAACTGGAGAAGAAAACAAAGAGCAGCTGACTGACTCCTGACATTCTTTTCCCCTCAACTTTCTGTGGGAAGAGCCCCGTGCAAAACAACAACATTGATTAAAAAGGCTTAAGTTCCCTACTACAGCTAACAATGAGCCTGCCAAAAACTAGAAGAAATCTATTCCTATCATGGACTAATTCTTGAACATTTGACAGATGTGGATTCACCAAGGTTTATGGGCTTAGCTTGATAGAAACCTAATATGAACATAAATCTGAGAGTGTATAGTTGAAAAATTGTATCTTCTGTTAGGCTAAGGAAATGCTAATATCACAGATATCAGGCCTTTTTGGAAATAAAAAGTGGATCAAAAAATAATTTCAAAAGTGCATTGATAATTTATTATGCTTAGAGATTCCCATGAAGGATAGTTTGCACTGATACTGTGAGAAGCCGGGACCCAGGCAGCAACACACCCATCTGGACGACACCATGGATTATAATACAACCAATGCCTGGCTTCCACCAAATTTTTGTACCTCAAAATCACGGGTGATGCCATTCAACTCTGCTTCTAGCAAACACTAATGAATTCCAGGTTGACAGCAGTGTGGTTGGAGGGAATAGTTGGTGAGTCTTTTTACCAGAAGGTGGTCAAAACCTTATAAAACTGCTGTCAGTACTACTTGGGCAATTAGAAATAGATGTAAACACTTCAATAGGAAAAACAGCCCAAATTAGCCTGATCATCTGCTCTCCAACGAATATGAACAACTTTTGGACAAACTCAGACCATAAAGCCAGGTATCAATCAGACTGGCATTATCCATAATGCTGCATAGCAAGAACCCAAATGCAGCAGCTACAAGAGCCATTAGAAGTGGGTCTCAGGGGCTCTTGGGCTGCTCAGCGGGTTAAGCGTCCTACTTGGGCTCAGGTTGTGGTCTCGTAGTTCATGGGTTCGAGCCCCACGTCAGGCTCTGTGCTGACAGCTCTGAACCTGGAGCCTGCTTCGGATTCTGTGTCTCCCTCACTCTCTGCCCCTCCCCCACTCATACTCTATCCCTCTCTCTCTAAAAAATAAAATGAGAAAAAATAAAATAAAATAAGTGCACTGCAGCTTCCTGGGTTACCAAATCTTAAATAAAGTCAGGCTCACTGCTTGAAGGAGTGTGATTTCTTTTTCTTGTCTAATTGCTTTGAATAAGTCATCTATAATAGTGTTGGGAAGTGGAAATAGCAGACATTCTTATTTCATTCCTATTCTTACGTGGAAAACGTTCAAATTCCTCATTAAATATATTATTTGTCATAAATTTCTCTAGAAAATCTATGAAATTTCACTATGAAATTTCACTTTTTGTTAATAATTACTGAAAAATTGTGAATAGGCTTTGAGTTATATCAAATGCTTTTTTCCTGCATCTATAAGAATGATTTTATATATATATATATGTATGTATATGTATGTATATGTATGTATATGTATACATACATATATATATATAAAATCATTCTTATAGATGCAGGAAAAAAGCATTTGTATATGTATACATATATATATATACATATATATATGTATACATATACATACACATATACATATATATATGTATACATATACATACACACATATATATATATATATATATATATATATATATACTCTAATATATATATTAGAGGCTGTGCTATAATTTTCACTTCTTGTAATACTCTTGGCAGGATTAGATATCAAAGTTATGGGTTGGGAAGTATTAGTTTTCTTTACTTATCCAGAATACTTTGCTGAAGTTTGTGTTATTTCTTTCTTAAATGTTTGAAAGATTTAACTGAAAGAGATCACTGGAGTTTTCTTTGTGAGAAGTTTTTTTTTTTAAACGATAAGTTTAATATCTTTAATGTAAATCATACCACTCAGATTTTCTATTTCTTCTTTTGCTAGCTTCTATAAGATATATTTTTCAAGGCGTTTGTTAATATCATCTGAATTGTCAAGTGCATAGGCATAATATTGTTCATAAAATCCTCTTATTGTCTTATTTACATCTAAGGAATTTATATGTTTGCCTCCTTATTCTTGATTTTTAAAAATATTTATTTATATATTTTGAGAGAGAGAGAGTGCATGTGAGTGAGGGAGGGGCAGAGAGAGAGAGGGAGAGAGAGAATACCAAGCAGGATCCATGCTATCAGCACAGAGCCCTACTCCAGGTTTGATCTCATGACTATGGGATCATGACCTGAGCCGAAATCAAGAGTCAGATGCCTAACTGACTGAGCCACCCAGGTGCTCCATTTAACAAGAACATAAGATAAGCATTATAAATGTTCTCATGATGGTAATTTTAGAGGAAAAGTCAATTAGCCAGGCTGGTTGCTTTATAAGACAGAACTCACTGGTAACTGTAACTTGGCATCCTAATGAGCATTAGTGAGGGTCTTTATTTTCTGGATAATGTGGCGGTCTGAATTTAATTGTTCAGATTTTTTGTGGAATTTTCAAAGACTAGACACTTAAGATGTTGTGTTACACTCTTAATAGAAGATTAGGTTATTGTAACTGTAAACACAAGTTCAAGTCCTTCTGCCTGGATTTACATAATCACCTAATCTATTAAGGAAACAAATACCAGCTGGTGGTAGATAATTAGATCAGTTTGTCTGATGTCGTTATTTGATTTTATATTTTCAAGCCCACATAAGGTGACTTCACATATGCTTTTCAGTGACCATTCTAAACCTAAAATCTATTAACTACAATAGGACTCTTGCATGAATATTTTTTTTAAATAAACTTTACTCTTTAGAACAAATTAAGGTTCACAGCAAAACTGAGGGGAAGGTGCAGAGATTTTCCATATACTCCCTGCTCCTATACATGCATAACCTCCCTCATTATCAACATCCCTCACCAGAACAGTGCATTTGTTACAATTGATGAACCTACAATGACATATCCTTGTCACCCAGAGTCCATAGTTTACCCAGGAATTCACTCTTGGTACTGTACATCCTATGGATTTGGACCATTTATAATAAAATGTATTCATCATTATGGTTTCATACAGAGTAGCCTCACTGCCCTAAACATCCTCTGTGGTCCAGCAGAATCCTCTATGCTGATCATCTTTTTTTTTTTTTTTTTAATGTTTATTCATTTTTGAGAGAGAGAGCATGAAGCAGGGGGAGGGGGAAGAGAGGGAGATAGGATCTGAAATGGGCTCTGTGCTGACAGCAGAAAGACCAATGGGGGAGTTCAGGAACCATGAGCCAAAGTGAATGCTTAACTGAGTGAACCAGGCTCCCTGAATCCTTTTTTTTTTTTTAATTTGTTGGATGTTTTTCCTAAAAGGCAATTAAAAATAAATATTCTCTGATACAAATAAAAAGCCGTGAGTTCTTTCAAAAATATGTCCTTTAGATTAGAAAGCTTTATACGCATTTGGTATATATATGTTTTATTATAAAGAACTACTTTTTTTGCTGTTTGTGAGCTTTTTTAAAGTTAAAAATGTGTTCACAAACCAAAGAACAGTCTGAATAACTTTGAAGATAACTTTGCTCCTCAACAGCAGAACCACCTATGGGGACTGAGTTATAGGTATAGAATCGTAAAAAAGGCTGCAGATCACTGGATCAATATTCTGATGTACAAATTGGTTGTAGTGCTTTAGACAAATTCCCAAATCACTGAGCAAAACAAATTTATAGATCATAAGTTTGTAAGGGGTTAATGAACTGTTGTGAAGCATTATTTACAACTATTACTATGAAAAACAAGAAAGACTCAAAGCATTTTTTTAAGTTTATTTTTGAGAGAGAGAGAGAGAGAGAGCACATGCGCACAAGTGAGGGAGGGGCAGAGAGAGGGAGACAGAATCAAAAGCAGGCTTCTGGTTCTGAGCTGTTAGCGCTGTTCTAAGCTGTCTGAGCTGTTCTTCAGGTTCTAAGCTGTCACAGCTGTCAGCTGTGGGTTTAAACTCACAAACCATGAGATTATGACCTGAGCCGAAGTCAGACGCTTAACTGACTGATCCACCCAGATGCCCAAAGACTCAAAGAATTTTTGATGAAATGCATCTGTTGAGAGGTTTATCTGCTAGAATAGGGGTCCTTTCAACTCTGGCCAATGTATTATACAGATTAACTTTTTATGTGACCTCCTCCTCATGTTCTCCTAATTTATTCTTGTTCAGTAATCCTCTTGACTCCATGTAAACTTGCCATTTTACTGACCTCTCTGTTTCCTTTTCCTGAGCAATAGATTTATGTTTATCTTAAGGTTGTGGCTGACCTTTAAGAAGGGTAGAGGTTAAGACTTCTGCTGTTTAGGTATGCATATTCCCACTACTTTGTGCCTTGGATTTATGTTCTTATCCTTATTCTTTTATTTCCTTTTCCTCTTAATCTAAACACACACACATACGTACATACGTCCTCAGGGAAAAAAGTGGAGATTAATTATTAATACTGAAATTATTGATTTAAAAGAGCCATTAAGCTAGTTATGGTAACACTTTGTTATATTCATTGCAAATATTTTTCCCAGGATGCTGTTTACATGTGGTTTACATCATTTACTTTGAGATTTTTTCCCCAATTTTTAGGTTTAGTAGGTCCCAATCCATCTAGATATTAAATCACACCCTTTTATTCTGATTTTATGGCTGTATTCTCCATATTTCACTGCTTCCTTCATCTCAATTTATTTTAGCATTCAAGTATATTTTGGATTGAATATAAATTGAACTGAATTTAAATTATTTGATTAAAATACATTTTTCGGATTGAATACAAATGAAATTTAAATTACTTGAAAATTTTACTACTTGCCATTGAATTTGATTTATTATAGCCCCAAATTATTTTTTTAATGTTTATTTATTTTTTATTTTTTTTATTTATTTTTTATTTTTTTTATTTTATTTTATTTTTAATTTTTTTTCAACGTTTTTATTTATTTTTGGGACAGACAGAGACAGAGCATGAACGGGGGAGGGGCAGAGAGAGAGAGGGAGACACAGAATCGGAAACAGGCTCCAGGCTCCGAGCCATCAGCCCAGAGCCTGACGCGGGGCTCGAACTCATGGACCACGAGATCGTGACCTGGCTGAAGTCGGACGCTTAACCGACTGCGCCACCCAGGCGCCCCAATGTTTATTTATTTTTTTTAGAGACAGAGAGAGAGACAGAGCATGAGTGGGGGGAGGGGCAGAGAGAGAGGGAGACACAGAATCCGAAGGAGGCTCCAGGCTGGGAGCTGTCAGCACAGAGACTGACGTGGGGCTCGAGCTAGTGAACCGCGAGATCATGACCTAAGCCGAAGTCAGAAGGTTAACCAACTGAGCCACCCAAGCGCCCGGTTAGCCCCAAATTATTTATTGAAATGCCCAGAAGGCTTTGATTTAGTCAACTAAATGTAGTGGATCGTGTAGGAATTGAAATGTGAGAAATCACGGTAATAGGCCCTAATAATCAGAGATGGCATTCCATGTCTTTTAGACTTTTTAATAACCTTTCCGGTTTTCCAAAGTGTGTATGTTTTATAAACTTCCCTATCAGACGATTGTATAAGGCATTAACCCTTAGATCATATAACCCATGACAGTAAGATGGAGATATGCAGTACTATCCCTGAGACTAAAAAAGTAACGTTAGTAGACATATTGACTTACTTTTCTGTATATATGATTCCAATTTGGTACTTGACTTTTGTGCTGTGAAATCGCTCTATGCCTCCTTACATATACACCTTTCTCCTCTAACTGCACAGCAGACAGCCAGTAGCAGCACTGCCTTCAGCACTGTGGAATCCATTATGGTTCTGAGATTGTCCCAGGAGATTAATGAGAAAGAAAGGTCTTCACTGAGGAAGTACATAAGAACACAGTTCATCTTTAAAGTTCATGCATTGTCTTTCCAATTTTATAAACCAGTGAAATTTGGCCTTAGTATAATCATGAAGTTGCTATCCAAAATATAAATAGCATCTTTATCCTTTCATGCCAGTATAATTTAGTAAATGATTTTACTTTCTCGTTATTAAAATCCAGATCAATGTAAAATTTATTTGGTGTATTTTCTTTTCACGAAGTTAGTTAATTCACCTCATATTTATTTATTTATTTTAATTATTATTATTATTTTTTTAAAGAACACTTTTCTTAAGCAGGCTCAACACCCAGCGTGAATTCACGACTGTGAGATCAAGACCTGAGCTGAGGGGTGCCTGGGTGGCTCAGTCGGTTAAGCATCCGACTTCGGCTCAGGTCATGATCTCACGTTTCATGGGTTCGAGCCCTGCATCGGGCTCTGTGTTGACAGCTCAGAGCCTGGAGCCTGCTTCGGATTCTGTGTCTCCCCTCTCTGCCCCTCCCCTGCTCATTCTCTCTCTCTTTCTCTCAAAAATAAATAAACATTAAAGAAAGAAAGAAAGAAAGAAAGAAAGAAAGAAAGAAAGAAAGAAAGACCTGAGCTGAGATCAAGGGTCGGATGCTTAACCAACTGAGTCACCCAGGCGCCCCTCACCTCATTTTTAAATCACACTCAACAAGAAATATATAACTGCAATTTGGTGAAACACATCTTACAACTATAGTAGGTAGAAATAAACAATAAGTAAATTATAAGATGCATGTAAAAGAATAAACAATAATTCAGAATTTTAGTGTTGGAAATTAGAGTAGGTATCTTCTAATTCAACTGTATCATCATGCTGAAGAGAGAACAAAAAAAAGTGATGCTTATTGCCATATTAAGAGATACTCGGAGCACCTGGGTGGCTCAGTCAGTTGAGTGTCTGACTTTGGCTCAGGTCATGATCTCATACTGTTTGTGGGTTCGAGGTCTGCATCGGGGCTCTGTGCTGACAGCTCAGAGCCTGGAGCCTGCTTTGACTTCTGTGTCTCCTCTCTCTCTGCCTCTCCGCTGTCCATGCCCTGTGTCCCTCTCTCTCTCTCAAAAATTAATTAATTAAAAAAATTATTAAACAAGAAATACCATTCCAATGACAATATTGAACATGTTTTGATTACTAATTATATGCTGGGCACTGTTCTAAGTGCTTTGTATGTACCAGCTCTTTTAATCCTTACAGCAACCCTATGAAATATTGTTTAATACCCATTTCATAGATTAAGAAACTTAAGAGAGTTTTAATAATTTTCCCATAGTCATATTGCAAGTAAAAGCAGCAGCATTTGAACCCAGCAATCTGTCTCCCAAAGCTGTGCTTCTGTCCCTGTACAACCTCCAGTAAATGACAATTAACAATAATGTGTTGCCAACATACGTTATTAAACCATGCAATTGCACAAAGTTTTGGGGGGATGCTTATTGCATGCTTACAACTTAACTGAAAATTCACATAATTTTCAGCACTATGTGGGTTTTTATTCATATTTTAGAATGGTGTTGTTCACCTTGTTCCAGGGCCCACGCATCACCTACAGTATGGTCTGACTGTGTATCACTGACATCAATAAAAGCTTTAGTAGGCATGTTCAGGCAGATCCCATTACAAGCCATTGCTGAAATCCTAGTGCCAAGCACACCACTTTCCAGCCCCACCATTTGCCGAACACATCATCTCCCAGACATAACTTCCTATGCACGCTACCGACTATTCACAAAGGAGTGGTTGCTACAGACTGCATTCTGGTATAGAAGGACCAGAGCTACAGTAATGATCAAGACTTGTCCCTAATGACTGGTAGAGGTAAAGATAGCAGGGAATGGGCGAACATGCCGGAAGTCTTTGCAGAAGAGATGAAATGTGAAGAGTAAGAGGGAAGTCTTGTCTTTTCTGAGGGTGAAGCTCTACATGGCATAGGTGTAATGAGAAAAAATTCAGGTTGTGATATCTTGCTGTGTTAATGCCCTTCCAATCCACGTATGCCTAGGCCAGAATTCTTCCAAAAATGTAAATCTTACCTGCTCTCCCCTGCTTAACTTTACTACATGGCTTTTTTTTTTTTATGCTTTATTTATTTTCAAGAAAGTGCAAGCAGGGGAGGGGCAGAGAGAAGGGGACAGAGGATCTGAGGCAGGCTCTGAGCTGACAGCAGCGAGCCTGATGTGGGGCTTGAACTCACGAACTGTGAGATGATGACCTAAGCCAAAGTTGGATGCTCAACTGAGTCACCCAGGTGCTCCACTACATGGCTTTTTATACAGGAAAATAGTAACACTCCTTAGTGTATCTTCCCAAGCCTTACATGATCTGATGCTCAATGTATAGACACACTCCCTTTCTAGAAACACTAAATTCTTTGTATTTCTCTAACCTGCCAGTCTGTCTTATTTCTATTCTCTTATATAATATGATCACTTTGCCATTGGGAATATAGGAGAATAAAACCACTTTGTAACAGTTTCACAGTACAATTAAAGATGTACATATTTTACAACCCAGACATTTCATTTAGGATAGATGCTGCCCGAAAAGATATTTCTTGTATATTTGCATTGGGAGACATGTTTGTAGGAACAAAAGACAAAAAACATTCCAAACTCCCACCAGCAGGAAAATGAATAAATACATTCTGTTATGTGTCAGCTGTCCAATTTATTGCTTCTCTGCTGCAAACTTACTCTTCATTGCCCGCTCTTTGTAAAGGTGTCTGGATCCTTAAAAATTTTTTTTTCTTTTCTGAGAGACATGATGTTAAACTTTGTCAGTAGAAGGCATTGTAGAGACCTTGCAGGAAGGGGCTTTCCTTCCCGGTTCCCATGTGCTCACCTGGCAGGTCTCTGCCTGCAAAGGACTTCAGCGCGTGGCTCATAGAGCATACGAGGCTTCGCCAGTGCTGCCGTCCTGTGGTGCCCCGTCCTGTGGTCCAGGCTGATCCTCTGGCACTTGCTTCTTGCCATTCATGGCGACCAGAACAGTAGCCAGGAGCTTCTTTTAAAACCACCCATGGTTGGTTTGCTAGTGCAGTGCCTCTGGCAAGACAATTTCCCACAATCACAATTCCCACAGTAGCCTAGAGTGCAAATTTCTGAGGAGTTTCACAAGGTCTGTGAGCACAGCACCACAGTGACTTCTCTGCTATTCGGTAAGGCCTGTGGGGTGGGGGAAGTTCATTAGCTGCTCCATCTAAGCCCTAGAGACAGTGACTGCTCCTTGTGTCTGCTACGCTTATATTCTTTAGAGCTCCCTTTACCTTTTACTGGCAGTATATCCTTACTGCAATGTTATTGTAACTAATCATCCTTTAAAAAAAAAAACTTAAATCCAAGTTAGTTAACATATAGTGTAATAATGATTTCATCTATGTTCATCTATCTTGTTTCTCAAGTTCCACATGAGCAAAATCATATAGTTATCTTTCTCTGACTGAATTATTTCGTTTAACATAATGCACTCTAGTTCCATGTTGTTGCAAATGGCAAGAGTTCATTCTTTTTGATGGCTAATATTCCATTGCATGGATATTCGGGCTCTTTCCATAATTTAGCTATTGTTGATAATGTTGCTGTAAACATTGGGGTACATGTGCCTGTTTGAATCAGCATTTTTGTGTCCTTTGGATAAATACCTAGTAGTGCAGTTTCTGGGTCATAGGGTGGTTCTATTTTTAATTTTGGGGGGAATCTCCATACTCTTTTCCACAGTGGCTGTGCCAGTTTGCATTTCCACCAGCAGTGCAAGAGGGTTCTTCTTTCTCCACATCCTTGCCAACATCAGTTATTTCCTGAATTGTTAAATTTTAGCCATTCTGACAAGTGTGAGGTGGTAGCTCATTGTGGTTTTGATTTGTATTTCCCTGGTAGTGACTGATGCTGAACATCTTTTCACATGTCTAACGAATCATTCTTTATAATAACTTTTCCTGTTTGTGTTGCTGTGTGGTTTCCTTGTGTTAACTGGACACAGACTGATAAATGTTGTATTCACTCAAGTCCACTGGTTTATATCCATGAACTACAGCCATAGTAACACATGTGTGGATGCACCTTCAAAGGTGAGTGAAAAAGAAATCAAGTCTTAGAGTATACATACACAGTATGATTTTATTTATAAACAGTTAAAAAACATACACAAAGCCAAATACACACAAGGGACATATACCATGTGTGGTATAAATAACAGAAAAACTCACAGAAGATTAAAGGAAGTGAGTATCTCTGGCAGAAGATGAAGGCACACTGGTCAGTGGCACACGGAGGAGTCAAAGATATTGGTAATGTTCTTTTTCTTAATTTGGTTATTTGTGGGGATAGTTCTACAAATGTTCATTTCTTTATTATTTTTCATTATACACATATTATATATACCCTTTGACATAAATAAAATATTCGCTAATTTAATAAAAGTAATTATCCTTTATGGTACAGAGCGACTATGTTTACCAGCAGTGCGAGTAGACCAGAGTTGTTCCACTGGCACACTAAGATAGTGCTCTCTCAGCCCTGGGTGGCCAGTAGGGCCAACACAAGTGTTGAACTAGACTTGATTCTCTGATAATGTCACATGGGTGTTTTAATATAGTAGATGTTCACCTTAATTTAACATTTAGTTCAAACTCAGAATAACCTTATATTATTATTTTTATCTACTTATTTATTTATTTTGAGAGAGAGAGAGAGAGAGCAAGTTGGGGAGGGGCAGAGAGAGGAAGAGAGGGAGAGAGGGAATCCAGGCAGGTTCTGTGCTGTCAGCGCAAAACAAGGCATGGGGCTCGAACTCACAAGCCATGAGATCATGACCTGAGCCGAAGTCAGACGCTTAACCACCTGAGCCACACAGGTGCCCCTAACCTTCTATTGTTATAGAATAAAAATTGTCCATCTTTCTTTTTTGACTCGAAGGGAGAAGAAGAAAGAATGCTAAGATGTGTGTGTGTGTGCATGTCTATATACATATACATATACATATACATAGTTTTATGTTTTAGTTTACCAATACACCATAGTGATATACCTACCTATTCAACACGGGTTCTCTGAAGAACCACCTAGGCTACTTCTCTCAGGGTCCCTGCTGCAGCCCGCACTGTAAAGGCTGCAATAGCAATCTGTCTCTTCACTTCTCCCCAGGCCTTGGAAGGATCATCTTTGTTTTCGATGTCAAACAGAGCATCATAAATTCCTGGAAACGACTCCCCTGCATACTTGTTGTGGCTGCTTGGAGCGTAGATGACATGCCTGTTGATAAAGACAGTGTGTTATCTATCAGTTGTCCAAATGATACACACAAGAGAAAAACAGGATTGCTCTATCAACCCTGGACTGCACAATTCTAATTTCATGATATGAATAAGCCACTCATCAGCTGAATTTCCAAGTTTAGTCACTTCCAAAGACCAGTCTATGAAGTGTGTATTAATTAACTATGTTTTGACTTTTTTTGGTTTTTTATGTTTTTATTTGAAGTCCAGTTAGTCAATGGGGCGCCTGGATGGTTCAGTCAGCTAAGCGGCCGACTTTGCTTCAGGTCATGATCTCACAGTACTTGAGTTCCAGCCCCGTGTTGGGCTCTGTGCTGACAGCTCAAAGCCTGGAGCCTGCTTTGGATTCTATGTCTCCCTCTCTCTCTGCTCCTCCCCCACTTGCACTCTCTCTCCCTTTCAGAAATAAATAAGCATTAATTTTTTTTTTAAATTCCAGTTAATATTAGTTTCAGGTGTACAATGTAGTGATTTAACATTCTATACATTACTCAGTGCTCATGATGAAAAGTGTACTCTTAAACCCCTTCACCTATTTCATCCACCCTCAACCCTCCCTTCTGTTAACCATCAATTTGTTCTCTATAGTTAAGAGTCTGGGGGTGCCTGGTTGGCTCAGTTAGTTAAGCATTCTACTCTTGATTTCCGCTCAGGATATCATGAGATTTCCCCACATCCATGAAATCAAGCCCCACATTGGGCTCTGTGCTGACAGCATCCTTGGTCTTCTCCCTCTCCCTCTCTCTCTCTCCCTACTTTGCATGTGCTCGCTCTCTCTCTCAAAAATAAATAAATAAACTTTAAAAGAAAAGAGTCTGTTTTTTGTTTTGCCTCTCTGTCTCTTTTTTTCCCTATTCTCATTTGTTTTGTTTCTTAAATTCCACATATGAGTGAAATTATATGGTATTTGTTTTTCTGACTTATTTCGCTTACGATGATACTCTCTAGCTCCATCCACATCGTTGCAAATGGCAAGCTTTCATTCTTTTTTTAATGTTTATTTATTTTTGAGAGAGAGAGAGAGAGAGAGAGAGAGAGAGAGATGGAGCACAAGTTGGGGAGGGGCAGAAAGAAAGGGAGACACAGAATCTAAAGCAGGCTCCAGGCTTTGAGCTGTCAGCACAGAGCCCAACGCAGGGCTTAAACTCATGGACTGCAAGATCATGACCTGAATCGAAGTCAGACGCTTCGCCAACTAAGTCACCCAGGCACCCCAAGATTTCATTCTTTTTAATGCCTGAGTAGTATTCCATTGTAGATACATAACACTTCTTCATTATCTGTTCATCAGTTGATAGACATTTAGGCTGTTTCCATGGTTTGCCTACTGTAGATAATAACACTATAAACACTGGGATGCACGTACCCCTTTGAATTAGTTTTTTGTTTTGTTTTGTTTTTTTATTCTTTGGGTAAAAACCTAGTGGTGCAATTATTGGATTGTAGGGTAGTTCTATTCTTAACCTTTTGAGGAACTTCCATACTGTTTTCCAGAGTGACTGTACCAGTTTGCACTCCTGTCAAAAGTGTAAGAGGGTTTCCCTTTCCCCACAGCCTCACCAACACCTGCTGTTTCTTGTGCTGATGATTTTCGCCATTCTGACAGGTGGGAGGTGATATCTCATTGTAGTTTTGATTTGTATTTCTTTGATGATCAGTGATGTTGAACATCTTTTCTTTCTTTTTCTTCTTTTTAAAAAATGTTTACTTATTTGCTTTTGAGAGAGAAAGAGAGAGGGAATGCACAGGGGAGGGGCAGAGAGAGACAGGGAGACAGAGAATCCCAAGCAGGCTCTGCACTGTTAGCGCAGAGCACAACTCAGGGTTCGAACACACAAACTACAAGATCATGACCTGAGTGGAAATCAAGAGTCAGACGCTTAACCCAACTGAGCCACCCAGGTGCCCTGAGCATCTTTTCACGCGTCTGTTGTCCATCTGTCTGTCTTCTTTAGAAAAATGTCTACTCATGTCTTCTGTCCGTTTTAATTGAATTATAAAGTTCTTTATATATCGCGGATATAAAACCTTTATCTAATTATGTTTTTATTTTAAACAGATGACTTAACGTGGTTCATAGCAACAAAAATAACAAGAGCCACAATAGTTGGCACCTACTAGGGATCATGCTTGTTATATAATTTGCCTATAATTTTTCTAACCCTTGAAAATAAACTCTACAAAGTTGATTTTAGCATTTCAAAAAGGAGGAAATTAAGGTATGAGAGATTATGGGATCAGTCTCAAGTTACACTGCAAGTAAGTACTGACTTTTCACTATCACACTTTACCCCCTGAAATGTAGCACAGTTGTGATTATCAAAGTCCTGTTTGTGGCATGCCAACTTACTACTGTGTTTTTCTCGTTAAAAAGGAAGACACACTAACATGTTAGAATGCCTACCTTAAAGTATGAAGAACTATTAAAAACAACCTTGAAAGTTTAACATGACCTAGGTAGAAGGTGATGTTTTATTAAAAGACCTATGTCAGGGCACCTGGGTGGCTTAGTAGGGTAAGTGTCTGACTCTTGGTTTTGGCTCAGGTCATGATCTCACAGTTCTGTGAGCTCGAGCTCCACAATGGGCTCTGTGCAGCTGGAAGCACAGAACCTGCTTGGAATTCTCTCTCTCTCTCCCTCTACCCTACTCACACTGCCTCTGTCTGTCTCAAAATAAATTTATAATCTTAAAAAAAAAAAGAAAAGAAAAGAAAGATCTATGTCAGTTCATGTAATAGCCCATGAAGGGAAGGATAAGTTCCCAAGCAAAGAGGTAAGGAAAGAGACACAATCATGCTGCTATTGGGAAATGAGTTACCATGCTTGGATCATGCCCAATTCTGATCCTTTGATAATCTATAAACAGACAGATGGGGCTATTTCTTGTTAGTCAGTGATCTAATTCATTCTGCAACTTTCAGTAGGATCAATCTAATGTTCACCACTGATGTTTATCAGAAATATTTAGGATTGTCAAGAATTAGTAAAAAATGTGAACATTAGGGGAGTAAGTAAATATATATTTATTATATACATTTCACATATATTTATTATGTCTTATATACATACATAAACAAATATATTTAAAATGAGAGAGGGGCTAAAATTATCTAAACCAAAATATAAGCATAAACTAACTGATGGAATTGGGGATATTTTTATTTCCTACCTGTGACTTTGTGAATCTTCTAAATTTCCTACAATGAACATATATTCTTTTATTATCAGAAGTAAAAAAAAAATTAAAAAGAAAGGTATATAGCCATCATATTACATTATATGAAGAAATAATATATTTATCATTTACTATATATATTTTGAAATATTCTATTTGCTTACAAGAAATCAGCTATTGTTTTTCCACAGTGCAAAAAATAAGACAGAATGATATAATCAATAGTCATATTTGTATCCTTACCTATAGAAAGGCCTGTCTGGTAATCCTAAAGGATCAATAAATGCTCGTTCCAAAAACATCAATTGATCATTCATAATTCTCAATAATATTGGGCTAAAAAAGAAAATGAATACAGTTGTCACTTCATGAAAACGTGAACACTACACAGCAAACTAAAAATTCAGAACAAAACAGGGTTTCCTGGGTGGCTCAGTCCATTAAGCATCGAACTCTTGATTTCAGCTCGGGTCACGATCTCACGATTCACGAGATAGAGGCCCACATCAGGTTCTGTGCTGACAACGCAGAGCCTGCTTGGGATTCTCTCTCTCCCTCTCTCTGTGCCCCTCCCTGGCTCACACTCTCTGTCTCTCAAAATAAATAAATAAACTTAAAAAAAAATAATAATAAAATTCAGAACAAAACTAAACACAACTAATATATCTTAAATTCCTATGATATGCAAATTAAGAACAGCATACACAGTTACATTTAAAGGAACCTATAAAATACTATTCTCCTGGGGCTTGTAAAAGCACATGAAGTTATACTTTCCAATTGAAAAGATGACAGTAATTTTTATTTATTTTGAAATAATAATGAATTGACAAACCTAGGCATTTAAAAATAGGCAAGACTTTTTTCATCTTAGGTATTCCAGTAATCTACTCAAAGTAGTCACTTCAATATGGAATGGGATAGCTCATGAAGAGAAGGATAAGTTCCCAAGCAAAGAGGTAAAGAAGGATAATCTATTAATGTTAATGTAAGGTTCGTGGAAAATTATACATATTTTACCAAATGACAGCTAATGTTTTTATTGTTATTAAAGATAAACTATAATAAACACAAGAAATGGTGTTTACTTTATCCTTTTAACAAGATTTGAATGTCTGCTGTTATCAAATATCAGATACTTCTAGAGGCGCCTGGGTGGCTCAGTCAGTTGAGTGACCAACTTCCGCTCAGATTGTGATCTCACGGGTTGTGAGTTCCAGCCCCACGTTGGGCTCTGGGCTGACAGCTCAGAGCCTGGAGCCTGCTTCGGATTATGTGTCTCCCTCTCTCTCTGCCCCTCCCCCACTCATGCTCTGTCTCTGTCTCAGAAATAAATAAACATTAAAAAAAAATTTTTTTTAAATAGCAGATACTTCTCCTGCTATCACAGAATTCATATTCCAAAGAGGGGGGTGTTATTGTAATAAGAATGATTCGATATCATTGAAAATGTATCAAGTTTTGAATAGTTGAACAATGAGTTATTAAATTCAACATATTAATTCTCCTATAATTTAACTATTGAGAACTGTTATTTAATAATTTAATTATTTTGTTATATTTTAGTTTTAATAATAACTACTGTTTCCTATATGCCAATTACTATTCTAATGGTTATGTAATGTCTTCTTCTTTCTTTTCTTTTCTTTTTAAGTAGGCTCCATGCCCAACATTGAACTCATGACCCTAAGATCAAGAGTCTCCTGCTCTACTGACTGAGCAGCCAGGAACCCCAGTAATGTTTTCTTTAATGTTCAGAGTAATCCTGCAAGTTAGGCAGGAAAGCAGTCCCATTCCATAGCTAAGATAACTAAGACTCAGTAGTTAAATAACATGCCCCCATTCACAACTAGAAAGTTTTAGAATGAAATAGAAGCTCAGCACTATTCTTTCAACTGCACTATGTTGACAAAAGGAAAAATAAAATAACTAAAGGCCCCATAATCTGGTTTGAGCTATTTTTAACATTTATTTATTCAACATCAAGAAGTCAGGTTTTGTGATAGTATCAAGGTAAACTCAGTGTAAACTTTACCTGTGAACACCTCACATAAACTAACAGTGGAGACAACTGCATAAAACACAATTTCCGTAAGATACTAAAGGTTTCTGAACCAAATTCATAAAGCATTACAACAACAACAACAACAACAACAACAACAACAAATGCACACACACCTCTCTCTGGATTTCTGATCTTGAGGCTACCACTGAAAAACCATGCTGTTCCTTGTACAAAGCACAGCCTAGTTTGAAATAGCCCTGGGAGGTAAATGCTGAGGACACAGGACTTAAGTAAATGGGATTTCTGCATTCCAGAAGCATGCTGACCTTCCCAGGACAACCAAAGAATGAATAAGTCTTCAGGTTGGATACTATGTGAATATGAAGGTACCAAGGAGACAACTTTCTGAATCCTTTGATGGATCTAGGGATTGATTCAGCAGAAGGAGAATTAAAGAAGCGTCTTTTCCTTGGATTTCAAAGTTTGGGTTGAGAAATTCAACATTCAGTTTCATGTACTTTAGCCAGCATTTAGTACTATCATGGGTAATTCATTTTTACAGATGTTTCAGGATTTGTAAACATAGTGTGGAGACACAAACTATACCTTAACTACTATTTAGAGAGGATAGGACAAATACAGAAATATCCAAAGTGAAAGCCAAATGTCCTAGAAAACCATAATCTATGCCCATAAGGCATTGTGCCAGCAAGAAGAAGTATCTTTTTTTTTAAAGATAGAAAATCAACTTCATAGAATATATGGTGTTTGGAATGTCCTTAAAGTTTATTTTTCGTTGTAGATTTTTTTTTTTTTTACCCACATAAAAAATTTGGAAAGAATTGGAAAGTATACGGAAAAAAAACCCTCATGTCCACCCCAGAATAACACAATTATTATACTAATTGGTTTACCTTGAGTTTTTCTCTATATTTGTTCAATAAAAGTATAATCAAACTCTATTTAAATTTTACATATTTTTGCTTGCTTCACATTTTATTATAAATATCTTACATTATATTTCCTTTATAATCATCTATTTTAATGCTTATAAATTATTCAAATTAGTGGACAACTAATTTTTTTTAGTTAATTTCTCCCCTCTTAGGTAATGACTGTTTGGAATTATTCGGTATTATAATTCCTATCTTTCTCTGAGAAGCCCTTTTTCTCTTTCCAAACTTGAAACTCTTTCCTGAAGAAAAAGTCCAAGAAATGGAAATACTATGCCAAAGTCTAAGAACTCTGTAATCGGCTCTTGAAACATTAGCAGTATGAGTTTGTGCTTTTCCAAAGGTTTTTATTTTTTTATTTATTTTCTTTTTCAAAAAGGTTTTCAAAGCAATTCACAATGCTATCAAAAGAGTGTGAGAATGCTGGCTCCAGTGAACCATCTGGGGCAATGTGTACGACCAAGTTTTAAATCATTAGTTGATATGAAGATAGTACAACACTATTTTCATCTGTAATTTTTAACTAGTGGTGAATTTGAAGGTTTTTTGTCTCTGTTTCTGTACTGGTAGTATCTTCTTTTTAATTGGCTTGCCCATTGCCAACATTTTCAACCTTGTTCTTTTGGATTTTTTTTACCAATTTTCAAAAATATTTTTATGATATTTATTATATTATTCCCTTTCCATATTTGTGGGAAAAGAGGTTTCCCAGTCTTCTATCTTTGCTTTGGATGATTAATTTTCATATTATTAACCATTTCGGTGTCCTCAAACCTCATTGCTTTCTCATTTCCTTGTTGCGTCTAAACTTGAATTTCACTTCCAAGAAATTTCAATTTTTAGTAAAGAATTCTTCTAACCCATCGCTTATGCTTGCATGTGATGTGAAGTTAGATTTTTGAACTCAACTTCTTATCAGCTGCTAAAAGTCTTACACATCACTATTGTTGAATATGTCTTTCCTCTCCATTTATTTTTGATGTATCCTTCATTATAAATACATTCTTAAATGTCACTCATCTATTTTCGGACCGTCTGCTTTTATCTTTCTATGTATTTTTGCATCAGTCCCCAAAGATTTGATATTTGTAACTTCATAATAAATTTAATATACAGAAGATGTTCACTCTCAAAATTCTACTTTAAAAAAATTTCCTTAATACCTTCCCATTATTTTTCTCCCATCTAAAAATTCTGTTCCAATTATCTTTTACTTTTGAGATTTTATACAGAATTGATCCTAAACGCTTACTACTAGAAGAAAAACGGCTTCACAACACTTGTTATGCTGGATAAAGACCTTGTCAGGTGGAAGTGGAAATGAGGAACTCCGAGGTAGTGACATTAAGAAGAGGGAGAAAGAAGGTGTGCTCTGGGAATAGGAGAATTTGGTGGGAGTATGATGTACAAACATTGAAAGAATGAGATAAAACTAGAAAAAGCTGGGGTCACAGAACGAAGGACCTTCAGGGCGAAGGTGGGAATTTCATAACTATTCAGCTGGTAGTAAAGGGGCACTGGCATTTCCCAGCAGCACAGCCGCCACTCCGAATGTTAGAAATGGGTCTTGGAGATGGGGCACCCGGGTGGCTCAGTCAGTTAAGTGTCCAACTCTTGATCTCCACTCAGGTCATGATCTCACAGTTTGTGAGATCGAGCCCCGCGTCAGGGTCTGTGCTAAAGGTGTGGAGCCTGCTTAGGATTCTCTCTCTCCCCGCCCTCTCTCTGCCCCTCCCCTGTTTGTGCTCTCTCTCTCTCTCAAAATAAATAAAAAAATAAAAACTAAAAAAAAAAAAAGGAATGAGTTTTGGAGAGATACGGTAGCCCTGTATAGGATGCATTACAGTGGAGACAGAAATCAGCAAATCGCTTTCCAAAGACATTTCAGCAACAAACATGTCAATTAGTATCTCTTTTTCATTGTATCTATTATATACATAACTTAAAAATGTACAACATACTTGTTTTTGTCCAAGCCTTGGAGTCTCTCACTGAACTTAGAAGCAATTTCTGTAAAATTCTTCACAGCAGAAAAAAGTGAATCTGAAATAGAAACAGGCCCTAATGGCATTGATGAATGGCTTATGCAAGGGAACAATACAGGAAGTTGTCCTCTTTCGCATTTGACAAGGTATTTATAATTAAATATTACAAGATGAGCATCAATGAAATGGAAAGCACTTTTATAGATGTAAACAACGTATCTGATCCCGTGGAATGGCAATAATTAATAAATGGACTAAAGTAGGTCATTGCGTTTTGGAGATTAAATAAAACCCAGAGATAATGAATTTTGAAAGAGGAAGAAGCTTACCAAATGACACACTGTACATTTTCATTTCTTGAGGATGTTTCATTGAAATATTGTAGATTTTGTCAGCATACTTTCTTAAAACTGTAGCATAATCTCCACAGTCAAATGGGAGCACTGTGGAATCGGCCAGTTCAAACACCATCCCTCCTCGAACCTGGGCCACAGTGAGGTGATACTTAAAAGTTGGATCATAGAACTTCTCCACCAGTTCATAAGTTTCATAGACACTGTGATACAGCGGATAGCTCCTGAATTTGTTTGTTGCCTACAAAAAAAAAAAAAAAAAAAAAAGAAAGAAAAGAAAAGGAAAAACACACAAAAAACCAAAAACACAAAATATTTCTCTTGTAAGATAGCTTCTAATAAAATGCAAAGTATCATATTTACTATTAATATTAGTAAAACTGTTTGGCCAATAACGAATAAATAAAGGAAAGTATTTCAGTGCCTCAATAAGCCACTTACTAATGGGTTAGTATTATAATATTAAAACACACCCCAGGTTTTTAGTAATTAAAAAATATGTGTATACAACATAAATGATAGCATAAAAATTATTTGGAAAGGCCTAACAGTCTTGCCTTCAAGAACACAGGAGATGGGAAAACGTTTTGAAACTTTAATTTTTTTTTTTTCAACATTTATTTATTTTTGGGACAGAGAGAGACAGAGCATGAACGGGGGAGGGGCAGAGAGAGAGGGAGACACAGAATCGGAAACAGGCTCCAGGCTCCGAGCCATCAGCCCAGAGCCCGACGCGGGGCTCGAACTCACAGACCGCGAGATCGTGACCTGGCTGAAGTCGGACGCTTAACCGACTGCGCCACTCAGGCGCCCCAAAACTTTAAAGACAAGATAATGTTTCATTTCAGTACAAATAATTTAAGAAGGCAGAGAATTGTAGAGGCAATGAGTATTATGTACATATTATATAGGGGAATGTTGCAAATTGTTAATGATTGAAATGCCACGGACAGATCATTCTCTGACAAGCAGTGTGTGAAGTGTGAAGAATGGGCACAGTGAGTTCAGTAATGGATCCAAAGTCTCGCTCAGGAGAGAGAAGGAATGCTCAGACATATCTACGAAAGCAAGAAAATACACAAAAGCCAAGAGGCAAGGACCTTTCCAACTCTGAATTGCTGATTTATGCCTTCTGCCTGTTTTATTTAGCAGCTTATCATTTTAGTTGCTCATTTTTTATTGATATAAAAGAACACTTTATACAGTGGTGTGTTGAAGATACTAAGACTCTAAAATTAACCAGAGTTTGAATCCAGGCTTTAGGATTTATTACCAAATAACTTTTGAGTGTTTATTAACCCAAAGATTCTTAGCCTTTCTTTACTGTAGTTTTCTCACAAGTAAAATGTAGATAACATGAACATCGATACTCATCACAACCCCCATCTAACCTTCCCTAACTTCCTACCCCAAAGGCAGGATTAAAGATTTCCTATCTGGGGAGAATAACTAGTCCAAGAGAAAAGACATATAGATTCTCGAATTGTTGCCTCCCCGTGATGCAACCAGAATAGGCATTCTTGATCACTCTCCTCAGAAGCTTCCTATTTGACAAGTGCCACCCTTGTATACAGGACTTCAATCAGCTTGCCTAAAAGACAGGTTGCCAAAGATGACCAGGCATTTGAAAACAGCCTTGACGTGAAAGATACTAGACCAAGCACACAAATTAAAATAAAATCAACTCAGAGTAAGGAGGTACTGTATAGAATGGAGGGAGACAATAATAATGATAATAATAATAATAATAATAATAAAGATATCATTAAAAATGAATGACAGAATTGAGAAAAATATTCCAGATGGTAAAAAAAAGACACAGATAGAAACAAAAGATAAAATATAAATACATTAGAAAAGAATCCCCAGGTATTAAACAACTACTAATAGTTCAAAAAAGAGGAAAGAGGGAAGAAGTGATCAAAGGAAAAAGTATTCCCTCCAAATGTGAGACATAGGTTTCCAGACCAAAGGCCCACTCTGTGCCCAACCCAGTGAAAGAAAAAATGTATTAACCAACCAAGGCACACACATATACCAGGACAACATGAAAGGTATAAAACCTTCCTTTCAAAATATCATAGAACCAGCATGAAAATAGACACATAGGTCAATGAATGAAATAGACAGCCCAGAAATAAATCCATGCATATGTGGTCATTTAATCTATGACAAAAGAGGCAAGAATATACAGTGGGGAAAATATAGTGTCTTCAATAAATGGTGCTGAGAAAACTGTATAGCTACATGCAGAAGAATGAAATTGAACCACTTTCTTATCCCACACACAAAAATAAATTCAAAATGCATTAAAGACTTGAATGGAAGACCTGAAACATTAAAACTCTTAGAAGAAAACATGGTCAATAAGCTCTTTGACATGGTCTTAGCAATATTTTCTTGGACCTGTATCCTCAGGCAAAGGCAGCAAAAGCTAAAAGGTGTACATAGGACTATATCAAAATAAAAAGTGAAGGAAACAGTCAACAAAAGGAAAAGACAACCTACTGAGAAAGAGAATATATTTGCAAATCATACATTCATTAATGGTTTACTATCCAAAATATATAAAGAACTTTTACAAGTCATTATCAAAAACACAAACAACCAAATTAAAAACTGGGCAAAGGTGGAAAAAAAAAGGGACAGAGGAATAAACATTGAATAAACATTGAATAAACATTTTTTTACAAAGTGTACATACAGATGGCCAACAGACACATAAAAAAATGCTCAACATCACTAATCATCAGAGAAATGCGAATTAAAATCACAATGAGCTATCACCTCATACCCGTCAGGCTGGCTATGATCAAAAAGGCAAAATATAGAAAATATTGGTGAGGATGTGGAGAAAAGGAAACCCTTGTGCAATATTGCACAGAAAGCAAACTGGTGCAGCCACTGTGGAAAACAGTATGGAGGTTCCTCAAAAATGTAAAAATAGAACTACCATACAATCCAGCAATTCCATTGCTGGGTACTTCTCTTAAGAAAAGAAAAACAGGGGCGCCTGGGTGGCTCAGTTGGTTAAGCGGCCGACTTAGGCTCAGGTCATGATCTCGCAGTCCGTGAGTTCGAGCCCCGCGTCGGGCTCTGTGCTGACAGCTCAGAGCCTGGAGCCTGTTTCAGATTCTGTGTCTCCCTCTCTCTGACCCTCCCCCGTTCATGCTCTGTCTCTCTCTGTCTCAAAAATAAATAAACGTTAAAAAAAAAAAAAGAAAAACACCGTTTCAAAGAGATACATGTACCCCTATGTTCACTGCATCATTACTTACAATAGCCAAGACATGGAAGCAGCCTAAGTGTCCATCAATAGATGAACACACACACACACACACACACACACACACACACACACACACAGAGGAATATTACTCAGCCATAAAGAATGAAATCTTGCCATTTGCAACATGGATGGGCCTAGAGGGTATTATGCTAAGTGAAATAAGTCAGACAGAGAAAGGCAAATACCACATGACTTTCCTTATATGTATAATCTAAAAAAACAAACAACTGAGTAAATAAAACAGAAACGGACTCACAGATACAAAAAACAAACTCTTGGTTATCAGAAACAGGAAGGGTTAGAGGGCAGGCAAAATAGGTAAAGGGGATTACGAGGTACAAACTTCCAGTTATAAAATAATTAAGTCATGGAGATGTAATGTACAGCACAGAAAATAGTCAGTAATATCATAATAACTTTGTATACTGATAGATGTTAACTAGATATTGTGGGGGTCATTTTGTAATGTATAAGAATAGTGAATCACTATGATGCACACCTGAAGCTAATAGGATATTGAATGACAATTATATTTCAATAAAATAAAAAAGAGAAGCGATCAGGGATCAAATAGCAACAGATTTCTCAACAGCAATCCTGAAGACTGAAAGTCATTGAGTGAGGAGTTCAAAATTCTGAGGATGTAGCATTTTCAACCAAAAGCTTTGTGCCCAGGCAAACTGAAAAAGAATAGTGTGTAGTTGAAATGCATTTCAGACACGCAAGGGCTTTAGATTTCAACTTTTCGAGAAGTTTCGAGAAGTTCTTGTAGGATGTGCTCCAAAAACAGTAAAGAATAAACAAGAAAAAGGAAGATACAAAATCGAGGAAACAGAAGATGCGAAACAGGAGAGAAATGAAGGTGCTCTCAGATTTCTCAGTGAAGGAAAATTTCACAGGCAAGGATGTGCCACAGGCAAAGAGAACAAGCAGAGAATTCAGAGTAACAGGAGAAGATTCCAAGGAAAATGAAATCTGCCAGATGGCCTGATGTTTTTAAATATACTAAAAGTTTGTGGTGAACCAGTTATGGATACATGGAGAAGAAAAAAGATATTCTAATCAACAAGTGTGGTACAAGTATATACTGAGAAAATGCAATGAGGGAAAGTACTTGGGAGTTGGGAGAAAAAGTGATAAAGAGCTAAATGCCATCTTCCCTAATGAGATGTAAACAAATACATAACACCGAAAAATAAATAGCAGCATGAGCATATTGTCAGCATGCAGACAGATAGCAGAATAAAACAATTAAAAAGTTGAAAAAATCTGAATCTGTTGAGCAGAATCAGAAGTGGGACAAGCATGGATATGGGATAAGGACCACTGTTTTTCATTACACACTCTTAAAGACTGTATGACATTCTATGAACTATGTTCCTAGGTTGCCTTGATAAAAATAAAAACTATAAGTGTCATTGTCATCATTAGAAACAACAGTAGCCAAAAAAATTTGGACTTGTATAGGTGTTCATGGTTTATTGTGCTATTCATCATGATAATCTATTGTGATAAATAAACTTTCATGTTTAATGACTGGGGAGCTAATGACATAAAAATCCAAATATTTGCAGGTCTTGATTATAACTAATTTTGAACGGTAACAGGTAGAGAGGAATCAAAGACAATTTTGACATTTCTAGTGTAAGTAACTGCATGAAAGCAATGCCATCTAATGAAACAGAAAACATATTTAAGGGAGTTCATCAAAGTTCAAGTTCAAAGGCTCAAAATACCAGATGCAGGAACTACTCCATTAGTAGTAGCACCATCTCAACCACATCTGCTTCAAATTCCTCTACTTCTCTACTGCTGAACTCACTTTTTAAAATTCAGAATTATTTATTTAGCTAAAATATATTCATAAATAACCTTGAAAATCTTATTGATAGACTTACCCAGTTTTTAGTGTACCGTGCTCTGCCTGAAGCAATTCCAAGTCTTTGGAAGAACACCTCAAAATCATTACCAGATCCCAACTTGCTAATCCTTATAGGGATTAAAACATGAAATTATTTGAGTAATTTCTTCAGGGAGTACAGATTAAAGATTAATTAAACTCCATTCTTTCTACTATAAATATAATTTTTATTTATAAAAATCATGTTAGGCAAGTAACAACAAAAAATAATTGAGAGGAATATCAATTTTGATCATGGAGTATCTACTTCCTTAAGACTGTTTTGGGTAGTAGTGACCATTGTTCTTTTGGGTTCCTGAACCCAATTCCAACATGTGGAGGGTTGTGTGTGGTGTTTCCCCATACCAGCAACAAGCAATTCTCTGGGATGCCAACTGGGTGTCCTAAAATTCAACTCAATTCTGACACTGAAGATAACACCATACTCCATAAGTGAATGGCTCCATCCCAAAAGACTGTCCCTCCTCTAATTTCAGAAGCCAAAAACAAACCCAGGTGGATTTCTCAACAATGGGCTACAGGTTCCTGGGTTCGATTAATTTGCTAGAGCTGTTCCCAGAACTGGGAGAAACATTTTATTTACTCGATCAGATCACTGGTTTGTTATAAAAGGATACAACTCAGGAACAGCCAGGTGGAGGAGACGCAAGGGGCAAGATGTGGGGAAAGGGCACAGAGCGCTCCATGCCCTTCCCAGGTGTGCCACTCAATGTGGAAGCTCTCTGAACCCTATCTTATGGAAGCTTCATTAGAAAGTCATGATTGATTAAATCATTGCCCATTGCAGATTGATTCAACCTTTGCTCCTAGGCTGGGACTGAAAGTCCCAACCCTCTAATTATGTGGTTGGTTCTCCTGGCCATCAGCCCTCATCCTTAGGTGGGGATCCAAAGGTCACCCTGTTAACGTAACAAGAGGCACCCTTATCTCTTTCATCACTTAGAAAATTCTAAAGATTTAAGTTCTCTCTGCCAGGAAAGGGGCCAAAGATTGAATATATACTTCTTATTATAAATCACAATATCACACCTATGTAAGTTACTTTTTTAAAAAGATTCATTAAAAAACTAATGAAACAAAATAACAAGTTCATTATGCTGGAAAATATTTCCCCTCATTAACTTATTTTACTACCTGTATTTGTTGTGCATGATGAAGTTAAAAGAAACAGAAATTTTTTAGATAACTCAGATGTAAATACTACTCTTAAATTTTTTTTAAGTATTCATACTCTTTAAAGCTATAATCTCATCTCTAATCAATCTTTATCTCTGAGATATTTATTCCTGTAATTTGCTGTGAAGACACAACCAATACTGAAATGATGCCTATATTTTTCTTAGAGTAACCAAAATATTTGTTAACTGTATGATATTCAGAAAACAGAAAATGTATCTAGTAACTGGGGGACAGAACTGTGAGGGGAATTTCTACCATACTTTTGACTTACGTAACAGGTGTATATAGTGCTTACTCAAAAAAGAACCATTTCTTGATGGCCTACAGATTTAACTTCAAAACACAATAATATTTTATTTGTGAACCAAAGCATTGCCTTTCCTTGATCATTGAGAGAAAATACACTTTCATTTTCAACACAACCCCCTACTGTATGCAACAGAGACTCTTGTTTGCATGGTTACCTGGGCATGCCACTGAACTCAGGGGAAGGACTTTTTTCATTCCAGCTCTCATAAAGAGATTTGCCTTCAAAGCCTTCATCAGGGCTTTGGAGCTACACAGGTTAAATGGGAAAAAAAGAGAATACTTACAAATCAGATATTTTAAAATCAAAATGTCCATCAGCCAGGGAATGAATAGCTAAACTATATTCAGCAAAACAAGTGATGCAATTCATATTATTAGCAGTCATTAAGAATTACAATAACGAATTTCTGACAATATGGTAAAATGCTCATGCTATTATATACAGGTGGAGCTACTATAAGAAAAAAAAAAAACCATGAAGTGTATGGAAAAGAAGGCCTAATTATTACCAAGCCATCATATTCAAATGAACAGTCCTATTATAAGATTTTTTTGGTCTATTTTTTTCTGAACGCATGAAGGCTGCTCTCTAAAACAGACTTCTCTTATAAAAAAGAAAATGAAAGGAAGCAAGGTGGTTAAGAGAAGGTATTTCTTTTAATATCACTTCTTGCCAGTAAGGTCGCTAAAGGTCATTAAATAATACGTAATAAAAACAAATGCATTAATATTGAGTATTTATTGTAATTTCAATAAATACTGGGCTTTAACTACATTTTCTGGTTTTACTGATGAGAAGACTGAGGGAGAAAAATATGACCAATTATTGAATTCTAAACCTATACTTGACATCTAGAACATTAGAAGTTATCCCAAAAACATTTTGCAAACTCAACTTCAATTAATGTTCTATAGTTATTCACAGGTTATTTACTAAACATTATATGGTACACAATAGTTTTTATTTTATATTTAATAAAAGTCCTATGTTCTGTTTTTCAACAAATTCAATTTTCAAAAATTAATAGAGTACCTATATTGTTTAAGACTTTTTGTGAATGCCATGAAAACAAAGCTCAAAAAGACACATTAGATACTTTCTACTAGTGGGAACTAGAAGTAAAAATGTGAAATTCAATGTGCTAGGTATGTGCAAAGGTCTATGGGAATACAAGTAAATCTGCATAAGGATGGGGAGAGAATCAGAAATTATGTCAACATCTTAACTTGCAAAATATGAATAAATAAAGCCACAAAATAATTTCACTCGAGCTTATAAATTTACACAAAACCTTGATATAAGGGACAGTACCACTCCATTTATTCTAGGAAATGCAAATTTAGAGGTTGAGCTTCTGACTTCGGCTCAAGTCATGATCTCACGTTTGGTGGGTTCAAGCCCCTTGTCGGGCTCTGTGCTGAAGCTCAGAGCCTGGAGCCTGCTTAGGATTGTCTCCCTCTCTCTCTGCCCCTCCTCCACTCACACTCTGTCTCTCTCTCTCTCTTTTTGTCTCTCTCTCTCTCTCTCTCTCAAAAATAAACATTAATTTTTTTTTTAAAAAATGCATATTTAGAATAGTGTAGAAACACATAACTATATTTTCAGTTCATCACTAAAATTTAAAATGCTATGAATCCCTCTCCCCCAATAAACAAAACAGAATAACACAGACCGCCAAAACTGTCAAGCATCGAATCTGACTTAGAGTGCTGAGTTTGCAATTGTCCCTGGGTGCCACCAAACCACCCAGAAAACAAATATAACTGCCAAGCTTCCTCAGCATTTACCTTAAATTACATGAATGGTGAAATTTCTCTGAAATACCCTGTTTTCAGGTATTACAGTTTTTATACATTTCATGGAAACTGATAAAAACTACAGGCAAATGATGCAGATCTTGAGTAATGACATGAATACATTTTTTTTTCAAATTAATTTGCTTCTATTCCTATAGGGGAAGTTAAGTTATAAGATGAAATTCCATGCTTTTGAAACCAAAGGTTAGTGATATTAAAATCCCTATCTGAAGGGCAATAATTGTGTTTTTCTTGGTATTTATACTTCAGTTGGTAATTCCATTAAATAGGCAACTCTTTTTTTTTTCTTTCCAGTTCAAATCAGATAATTAACAATAAAAACAAAAATCTGCCATGCAACAACTTCTTCATTATGACTAACTTTAGTCCCAGTGAGTTTAGGAGCAGGACAACTAAAGTGAAGAGTTGCCTATAAGTCCTACAGGAATGCAGGCACTGTCTGTCCAGCAGGTTCTGTATCTTGTGCCTCTGTCAGAACTAAGAGAACTTTAGCTATCAGCCCAGGTCAGTGGGGCTCAGTGGAATGCAGCTCAAGTCAGGAAGTCAGAAAGGGGGGTACATGGTCTCACTTAGCCTCTGCCCCAAATTGATTTGACCTTGGAGTCAGTACTTGGTGTTTTTACACACACTCCTTCTCAATCACTTAGAAACTTTAACTCTTCCTGCATCCTGGGATAACTGGTATCATGATATGAAGGAGTATAAAGCAGTTTTAAAATTAAGGACTTAAACCATAGGACCAAGTCCTGGTTCAGCTACTGCACAAGTTGTGTGACTTTGGTGGCTAATGCTTTTTGATCTCAGTGTTCTCCATTTCACATGGGGATGGTAGACACAATGCTATCCAAAGGCTACTTCAGGGCAGTTGGGGAAAAAGGGGTAACACGTGTACATAGTTTATTCGATGCAATGTTCTCTGGAGTGGGTATTTGCTCTATGAGAAAAAGACAAGCTATAAAACAAGGCAGCTGCTTAACATAATAATGGTATCTCAATGAAACATCATTTGTAGAACTCAAATTTTCTAAAATGATATGTAATTATTTTTACCTCCTTTGTTAGGCTGTATACCAAGCTGTACATCAGTGGGGAGCAATCAACTCGTAGAGTATAGTTTCCTTAAAGATAAAGAAAGAATGTTTTTTTTATTTCATTTACTTCATTCTTTCATTCAAAGACCAGGGTTAACTCTTTAGCCAGAAAGATCCTTTTAGAACCTAAGTCCAATCGAAACCCTCCAACTCATGACTCAATAAAACTCATCATGCTTACCTTGGTCCTCAGTTCCATACAAGAAACAACCCCTGTCACCTCTTCAAATCTTCACATCCCACTCTACCCAAGCAGGGACCTTCTCAGGGTCTTTGCACATACTGTTCCTTCAGCCTGGAACAGCATTCTGCATTACATCTGCATGACTTAAAACTCCCCCACTTCACTTAGACCTCTAATGTCATGTTTTCTGAGAGTTGTCCCCTGAACACCCTACCTAAAGGAGCACCCTCTCTTTCCTTCATCCTAGCTACTCTTTCTCTCTTGACCTTGGATTATTTTTCTCCTTATTAGTTACCTCCCACATGTGTTAAATATTTGCCTTTTTATTTGCCATCCTCACACCAGACTGTAAGTTCCATGGGAACAGGTAGTCTTTTTATTTGTTGCCATTACCCAGGGCTTAGTACAGTCTTGGCATTTAGCATTTACCCAATAAATATCTGTTGTAAAAATGCATTTGTAAGGCAGGTGCTCTCCATCTAGTTGTGAATACAGAGCAGAGATGGGGTTCCCATTCCTCAGGAATTCTATGTCTGACGAGCTTGAGAATCTTGCAAACCAGCCAGGAGAGGTGCCCTCAAGTAGCTGTGGGAGCACAGCGAGGAGAGACTAGAACAGGCTGGGGGCCTGGGGAAGGGGAAGTTAAGACAACTTCATCAAGGAATAGCCTGTATAAATGCCCAGAAATATAAAAGTACATGATGTACTCAGAGAATGGCCAGAAACTCTTATCTCAAAGCTTAAGATCCATGTCTAGGAACGGCAAAAGTTGAGGCTTTAAAAATAAGTAGACACCCCAGCAGAATTGTTCCTGAAACTTGAAAGGCTGGTTCTAAAATTCAACTGATGGGGGGCGCCTGGGTGGCGCAGTCGGTTAAGCGTCCGACTTCAGCCAGGTCACGATCTCGCGGTCCGTGAGTTCGAGCCCCGCGTCGGGCTCTGGGCTGATGGCTCAGAGCCTGGAGCCTGTTTCCGATTCTGTGTCTCCCTCTCTCTCTGCCCCTTCCCCGTTCATGCTCTGTCTCTCTCTGTCCCAAAAATAAATAAACGTTGAAAAAAATAAAATAAAATAAAATAAAATAAAATAAAATAAAATAAAATAAAATAAAATAAAATTCAACTGATGGGGCACCTGGATGGCTCAGTCGGTTAAGCATCCGAATTCCGCTCAGGTCATGATCTCACTGTTCACGGGTTGGAGCCCCTCATCAGGCTCTGTGCTGACAGCTCAGAGCCTGGAGCTGCTTCAGATTCTGTGTCTCCTTCTCTCTCTGCTCTCCCTTATGCTCTCCCCCCCAAAAAAAAATAAATTAAAAAATTAAAATAAAATAAAATTCAACTGGAAGAAGAAATATGCACAAATTTTAGCTACCGCAATTTTTAAAACAGATAAATAGCCAATAAGAGTGTAAACCAGAGGGTCAGAGAGATAGTTTGGCAGCATTTATCGCAATGTATTGCACATATACCATGAGCAAGCAATGATACTGTAGTTCTCCACTCTCAACTTGTGTAGAAAAATGTAAGGCAGGCAAATAAAAAAGATATTGACTGCAACAAATGGAAACCATCTGACCATCAGCTGGAGAACTGAGACATAAATTGTTCTGTTGAATACACTGAAGAAGTTTAATTTTCAAGTGGAATAGATCTACATACACTGACATGGAAAGTTTTCCATAATATGCTGTTGCATGAAAAAGGCGAGATGCAGGACCATTTAGCCTGTAAGATGTAATATGTAATGAAAACCTGTATAAGGTAGTGAGGGGGAACAGAATATAGGGATAAGAAGGATAAAGTTGACCAGCTTGATTTGAGTTTCAGCTCAATCCTTTACTAGCTGTGTGATCTTGGGAAAATTACTTAATCCCTCTGAATTCAGTTTCCTCTTCTACACAAGGGAGACAATAAAGTACTCACCTCAGTGGATAATTGTGAGTATTAAATAAATTTTTACACATAAAGCCCTTAAGAGAGTACCTCCGACACTGTTGATAGGTTGTGTGAGCTGAGTTCTATATATGAATGTCAGTGTGATGGAAACACCCCAAACTGAGAACAGTAGTACCTTCAGAGAGAGGGCTGAGTTTGACATTTGTAAAGATTTTTGCTTTGTCTGTAAATTTTGCATTTTAACATGAGAAAGCCAGTGTATCACTTATTGTGTTATTTTAAAAAGTCATACTTAATAAGATTTTAAATATAAACCAAAGTAAGGTAAGTGGTGTCCTAATCTTAGGGTAACATGTGTGTCATTTGCTCTGGGTCTTGAAAATGATGGGGAGACCATGCAGCATTTTAAGGCAAGGAGTGACATAATCAACAAATTCCAATGATTTAAAAATATACATTAAAAATCAAATCTTGCAAACAAAGCTAGCAAGAAAGAGAACAATATTCTGCTTTTGAGAAATATATGTTTATGTATTTATTCTGTGTAGTGAAGGGGTTTCATCCTACCATGTGTTTGTTTTTAAGTATGGGTAATAGTTCCAAGCTAATATTTTTGAACTTTTACCCTGTGCAAGGCACAGGTGTGGGAGTTTTGTAAATATTAACCTCTTTTGCCCTTCTAAGAGCCTTTGAGGTATATGTTCTTGGCAACTCTCTTTAGAGCTGAGAAAACTGAGACACAGAAGATAAGTAACAAGCTGAGGTCATACAAGTAGGAAGTGGCTGTGCCGCGAATAAGGCCACACCCTTCACCATGGCCACAAGAGGAGGGGGAAAGGATTACTGAACTGCACTGTGTGAGCCACCTTGGGGACGATGCAATTTAGACAACTGGACAAAGAAGAAATGTCAACGCCAACATGCCTCTGTCAAAAGGCATTGTCTCAATTATTGTGGATGTGATAAGTTTATCAATATACTGCCAAAAAGATTCTCCAAGTCTACCCTTCATTGACTCATTCTTTGCTGCACGAATGCAACTCATGTGTCTTTAACAAGACATTAGGAAACCAGGAGTTATCAAGAAAGATCCTGTCTGTTACTTGCTGAAGAATATAGCCTAGTAACAGAAGTAGTCTGTAAAGCAAATAATTGTTTAGTAATGGTCATAAGGAGAGCTACAGACATGGCTTCCCTGAAAAAGTACCATTTCAGGAAGACTGTAAGGGTAAGAATGAAACAGATAGAGTGAGTGTGGAACAGCCATCCTAGTACAAAGAACAGCAGCTGCAATGTCTGGGAAGTTGCATGTAGTCAAGAACAGATAGATGAATGGGTATGGAGGGTAGTGACAACAGACTGCTCGATCTTGGAAATAGACCTGAGAATGTCCTTTCGATTGAATCTCTACTTATCCAAAGCAGATCCATTCTTAAAGGCCAGTCTTGAGTGTCTATCTCATTTCTCAAGCCTTTCCTGAACTTGCTACTCTTCTCTCCTCTGAACTCTCAGACCAGACTCATTATAGCCTTCTTATAGTACCTGCATATATTAGAATCCTAGACTAATTTATTTCCTCATTTGTACTGAGTCACAAACTTCCAAGTGCAAGACTTACTAACTTCTGATTCCTCTGAAATACTGGAAAACTCATTGCATACAGAAGGTCTCAGTAACTATTTCTTGAATAGGAGGAAAAAATATTTAAGAGAACATATACCTGGACATCAGTATTTCTTCCCAAATCTATCCACATGATATGATAAAACTAGCATTATATTTAAATTACACTTTTTTGCTACCCCATTCTAAAATCACAGAAATCTTCTGTTCTATGATTTACTGATTCATTTAACAGGTATTTACAATCCCTAGTGCAGACAAGGTAATCTGCCAGGTGAAGCAAATCAGAGAGCGCTGCTTTCCCAGATGAGCACTCTAGGTCTCACAGCTGCTGTGAGGCAAGGGTGGCATCCCAACACATGGGATGGATTTGCCTTCCTTATTAGTGCATAATTTATGAACTAAATGGCTGTTACTACCATGATCACACCTTTTCCTACAAGACCAATGAGATTCACCTTCTATAGAAGAATCAGCATTAATATAGGCCACACCACGCTCTTGAAGGAGTCTGGAATTCTCCTACAATAAAAAAAGAAAGAAAAGCATAAATATATACCATAATCTCCCCCTAAAACAATCATCTCTACATTTGCTGTGTGCAGCTTTCTGAATTAAGCTGACCACAAAACTGATATGTAGGATTCTCAAAGCGAGTTTGTTTGAAAGAATTTAAGTAAAGACTACTGCTAAGAAATAACAGGCAAAATATTTTTAAGACTAAAAATTAAAATGAACCTTTCCATCTTAATATGGTAAATAGAAAAGGAGTTGATTGCTTAACCATACCATAGTTTATCCTTTAAGAAATTCTCTTAGCAAACATGAATGACCTAAGAAAGAAAATCTGTGAGTGGAAATTTTCCCATGATTTTTTTTTAAAATTGAAATAGAGATTATTACCCAATTCTCAGGGAATAAATAATCTCAAATTTATGGGTTAAAACTATGTGAGGTTTCTTTCTGGTCTATACTCAGAAGCATGAAGTTCTCCTGTAGGATACCACCACCTACTGGTCAAGAGTGATCATTGCACAACTTTAAAATGCTGACAAAAAGTGCAGCAGGTTTTTTGAGCTATTAAGTGGATTTGAGTCTTAAAAACATGCAATTTCCTAAGTGTCCTGACAGTAAGAAAGAAAGTGGAAAAGATTTGCAACTGTAGGTAGGGAAAACAATTGAAGGAGATAAATAAACCTCAAAATATTTAGGCTCTTCCTGATGCCACCATAAATCTTTCCTGTCTTTAAGAACACTACTTTTTTTTTTTCCCCCCAAAGAAAATTGAAGTTTACAGGGCTTCTCCTAATTCCTAGAGAATGTAATAGGAGCCAAATACGTTTTAAATCATTACTGGAAGTAAACGAGATAAATTTTAAGTTTGCCTATATTTACAGCTAATGCTTCTATTACACAAAGCCAATAATATATGCAAGTAAAATTAATTTATTTAAAATTTTAAATCCAGTATAGTTAACATACAGTGTTATATAAATTTCAGGTGTATAATATAGTGATTCAACAATTCAACAATTATCCAGTGCTCATCATGATAAGTGTACTTTTAAATCCCCTTCACCTATTTCACCCATCCCCCCACCCTCCCCTCTGGTAGCCATCAGTTTGTTCACTACAGTTAAGTCTCTTTCTTGGTTTCTCTCTCCTCTCTTTCTTCCCTCGTTGTTTGTTTTGTTTCTTAAATTTCACATATGAATGAAATCATATGGTATTTGTCTTTCTCTGACTGACTTATTTCACTTAGCATTATACTCTCTGGATCCAACCATGTTGTTGCAAATGGCAGGATTTCATTCTTTTTGTGGCTTAATAATATTCCATTACATATATATGTGGGTGGGGATATATATATATATATATATATATACCACATCTTGTTTGTCCATCTATTAATGGACACTTGGGCTGCTTCCATAACTTGGCTATTGTAAATAATGCTACTATAAACATAGAGTGCATTAATCTTTTTGAATTAGTGTTTTTTGTATTCTTTCAGTAATTACCAGTTGTGGAATTACTGGATTATAGGGTAGTTCTATTTTCAATTTTTTGAGGAGCCTCCATACTGTTTTCCACAGTGGCTGCACCAGTTTACAGTCTGACCAACAATGCATGAGGTTCCTTTTTCTTCACATCTTGCCAACACTTTTGATTTTAGCCATTCTATCAGGTGTGAGGTGATCCTTCATGGTTTTGATTTCCATTTCTTGGTGATAAGTGATGTTGAGCATCTTTTCATGTGTCTGTTGGCCATCTATATATCTTCTTGGGAGAATGCCTGTTCATGTCTTCTTCTACTTATTATTTTTTATCAGATTACTTGTTTTTGTGTGTGTTGAGTTGTAATAGTTCTTTGTATATTTTACAAATATCTTCTCCCATTCAGTAGGTTGTCTTTCAGTATCATTCATGGTTTCCTTTGCTGTTCAGAAGGTTTTTATATTGATGTAATCTCAATAGTTTATTTTTGCTTTTGTTTCCTTTGCCTCAGGAGACATATTGAGAAAAAATGTTGCTATGGCCAATGTAATAGAAAGTACTGCCTTTGCTCTTTTAGGATTTTTATGGTTTCAGGTCTCACATTTAGGCCCTTAATCCACTTTGAGTTTATTTTTGTGAATGATGTAATAAAGCGGTCTTTGTCAAAGGCTAATTGACCATATAATTGTGGGTTTATTTTTAGGCATTCTATTCTATTCTACTGATCTATGTGTCTACTTTTGTGCCAGTACCATACTGTTTGGATTACTACAACATGGTAGTATAACTTCAAATTTAGAATTATGATACCTCCAGCCTTGATACCTCAACCTGTAGATTGCTTTGCAGCAATCTGCATATATGTCTATATGCCATCTGCATATAGTGAAAGTTTTGCTTCTTCCTTACCAATTTGGATGCCTTTGATTCCTTTCTCTTGTCCAATTGCTATGGCTAGGCCTTCCAGTTCCATGTTGAATAAAAATGGTGAGACCTCCTTGTTTTGTTCTGGACCTTAGGTGAAAAAAGTTTTGTTTTTCACTATTTAGTATGATGTTCAGCTGTGGATTTTCATTATTATGTTGAAGTATGTTCCCTCTAAACCTACTTTGTTGAGGGTTTTCATCATGAATGGATGTTGTATTTTATCAAATGCTTTTCTCCATCTGTTAAATGATTATATATTTTTTATCCATTCTCTTGTTGATATGATGTATCACGTTGATTGATTTGCAAATATACCACACAGGAATAAAACCCACTCAATCATAGTGAATGACTTTTTAAATGTATTTTTGGATTCAGTTAGCTAACATTTTGTTGAGGTTATTTCTTCTCTTTCATCTCTGATTTTGAGTACCCTCTCTCTTTCTTTGTTTTTTGGGTTTTTTTGTTTTGTTTTTTGTTTTTGTTTTTTTTTTGTTGTTGTTTTTTTTATGAGTCTAGCTAAAGGTTTACCAACTTTATTGATCTTTTCAAGAACAAGCTGGTGGTTTCATTGATCTGTTCTATTATTATTATTATTTTTTGTTTCTATTTTGTTTATTTCTGCTCTAATCTTTATTATTCCCTTCCTTCTACTGATTTTGGATTTTGTTTGTTCTTGTTTGTTCTTCTTTTTCTCCTTTTGTTTAAGATTTTTCTTGCTTCTTGATTTAGGCCTATATTGCTATAAACTTCCCTCTTAGAACTGCTTTTGCTGCATCCCAAAGATTTTGGACCATTGCGCTTCATTGTCATTTGTCTCCACGTGTTTTTTTAATTTCTTCTTTGTTTTCTTGGTTGACCTATTCATTGTTTAGTAGCATGTTGTTTAACCTCCATGTTTTGTGGTCTTTACAAAATTTTTTCTTGTGGTCGATTTCTAGTTTTATAGCATTGTGGTCAGAAAAGATGCATGGTATGACTTTGATCTTTCGGAACTTGTTGAGGCTTGTTTTGTGGCCTAATATATGACCTATTCTGGAGAATGTTCCACGTACACTTGAAAAGAATGGTCCAGTGTGTCATTCAAAGCCCCTGTTTCCTTTTTGATTTTTCTGATTGGATTATCTATCCACTGATGTAAATGGGGTGTCCCCTACTAGCATTGTATTATTATCAATTAGTTCCTTTATGTTTGTTATTAACTGCTTTATGTATTTGGGTGCTTTCATTTTGGGCACATAAATATTTACAATTGTTGTATCTTCTTATAACTGTATCTTTGATGACTGTATACTGTCCTTCTTTGTCTCTTATTACAGTCTTTGTTTTAAAGTCTACTTTGTCCACTGTATTACTACCCCAGATTTCTTTTCACATCCATTTGTATAAATGTTTCTCCATCCTTCATTTTCTATCTGCATATGTCTTGAGGTCTAAAATAAGTATCTTTTAGGCGGAATGTAAATGGGCCTTGTTTTTTAATCCATTCCATTCCCCTTTGTTTTTAGATCAGAGTGTTTAGTCCATTTACATTCAAAGTAATTATTGATGGGATGTAACTTACTGCCATTTTGTTACTTGTTTTATGGCTGTTTTGCAGTTTTTCTCTGTTCCTTTCTTGCTCTCTCATGGTTCGTTGGCTTTCTTTAGTGAAATACTTGGATTCATTCCTCTTTATTTTTCGCAAGTCTATTACTAGTTTCTGATTTGTGATGACCACTTGGTGTGTGTATAACATCTGCATAAAGGTAAATTTACTTTTAAAGGTGCCTATCAAATATTCTGCAGTGAGACTTTCTACCTCATTTTTAGCATGATTTAATTTAGAGTCAGTCATTAGGATATAAGGAACATAAATCTGAAAAGTATACCTTACTGTATAAGCTCAAGGGGTTATTTTAATGTGGTTAGCTTTAGTAGTTAATTTGCAAAGGGTAATAGAAATGTGAAACCTTATTTTGATGTTTGGTTTCTAGTGAATTTACTTATTTGCCATAAAACTCCCAGAAAATGAAAACTAAATTACTTTGACAATTGACATTAAGTACCTTTAGAAGTTCAAACAAAACCGTTCTTTAATGACAAAGAGATTTTTCTTTTTGGACAAGGATATGTTGTGTCAGATTTTCTGGAAAAAAAAAAGTTTGAATATGTTCTCACTGAATTCACTTGTTATTTTTGCGTCTTTGATAAATCCTAACTGCTTTGTTGTGAAAATTTATATTGTAGCAAATTATCAACTAACCTCTGCCCACTCAGTAGAGCCAAGAAGACCAAATTCTTCTGCATCCCAGCTTGCAAACAAAATTGTTCTTCTAGGTCTCCATCCTAAAATATATGTGTATACACATAAATGCTGGGAAAATGCATTATATATCCAAGACACTGTAAAACTCAACAGCAAAACCACACTAAAATTCCACTGTTTGTTTAGAAAATGTGAACTATAGTGAGAATTTTTACTTATATCATTTTCTTTTGTGAGATGTTAAAGCTGATTTGTCAGTACAAACGAGCACATTTGCACTGAAAAGTGGGAGGGGGGGATGTACACATACCAAAAATTCCATTAGGTCATAATATTCTAAACAGTTTATAATGATTGGATACACACAGGCAGCCATCTGTGCCCTGCAGCTGCCCGGAGTGAAAGAAGAAAGTGCTAGATGTGGTCTGTGCTCTGAGAGCAGATCGAACCGAGAGAAAATTCCTTACAACTCTTCCACATTCTGGCATCATGCACGCAATTGTTCAGTGTCAGCTGGTTGTGTGATTTCACTCCATTCTTTGCCAGAATTAGTCAACAGAAGCTCAGTTAGCAATACTGATGTCTGTGGCTGCTGCAATAATTCAGCATAACTCAACAAGGAGGTAATATGGCTTGGAGTGATAAACACTGACCTTGGAGTTAAAGAAAGATCTTATTTCAAATCCCAGTTCTTTCACCTACTAGCACTATGACCGAGGGGAAGTTATGCAAGCTTCCTCCGCTTCCCTCTCTTCATCTGTACACCAGAAAAAGCAAAGTGAGATGAAGATACTCCTTGATTGTTAGGAAGATTAAATGGAGTCGTGTTTACAAACACAGCACTTCAAACGTGCTCAAAAATGTGTCATTTTTTCCGCAAACAGTTCATTTCTGCTTAAGAATGTGTATCCCTACAGCTGAGTCCAGTGTTTTGTCAATTTGTTAATAACATAATTCAAATTTCCTATGAATTATTATTCCTCATCATTGCACTCTCTTGGCATACTCTATCATTGTCACTGCAATGTTTTGTATTTATCATAGGGAATCTTATTGCAAAATCATAAAATTTTTTGTGTTCATGTTCAACACTACCTAATTTATGAGCTTTGTAAATTCAGATCTTCATAATTCTGTGTTCTTAAAACATAAAATAGCTTTGTGGAAAAAAAATAATAGAGCCCTTTTACATTTTGTTTTAAAGAGAGACATGGTTTTGTGGGCTAGTAGCCAGAAATTTGAGTTTATTTTATTTAAAAAAATTTTTTTTAATGTTTATTTATTTTTGAGACAGGGATTGACAGAGTATGAATGGGGGAGGGTCAGAGAGAGAGGGAGACACAGAATCTGAAATAGGCTCCAGGCTCTGAGCTGTCAGCACAGAGCCCGACGCGGGGCTCGAACTCACAGACTGCGAGATCATGACCTGAGCTGAAGTCGGACGCTTAACCGACTGAGCCACCCAGGCGCCCCCAGAAATTTGAGTTTAAACCTGGGTTCTTTGACTCTGCCACACACTAGCTATACAGCCATGGATGACTCCCTCAATTCTGTGAAACTTGGTTAGCTTATTTGTGAAATGAGAACAGAAATAACTAAGTAAACTTTTCCCTGGTTGCTAGGAGTTCAAAACAAAGAATACGTGAAAGCACTTTCTCTGTGAAAACAAGTATTGTACAAACTTAATACAGTTTTGCTGTTGGTTGTTATTGCTGCTAAAAAAACACGGGTCACAATTAGAGCCCCACACCCTGGTTTGCAGGGTCAGTAAAGAGAGTGGACTTTCTGCTCTCAATGTGTGATTTATTTTAAAAAGCAATCATTTGAACTGTTATCTTTGTTTTCATATGAAGATTCTAAAAGGACTGAAGCAATGGAGCTAGGAGTTTAAACCTAAGTTTTAGGAGAGCACACCAAGACTGAGGATGTGGGGACGCAAACATCAAACTTCTGAGAATCCTATTAGACAGACACCAAAACTTCTCAGAGCAAGCTTCAAACCCCTCCCTTACTTGATGCCCTTGACCTGTTGTGTGAGGCTAGAAGGGAGGAAGGAACTTCTGCTCACAGTTCTCTGATCAGGACACGTTGGCCCATGACCTAACTTTGGTTTGTCTTCTATGAAGAAATGCGTCTCCACCTTCTTTGTTGTCAAGAGCGACCCCTAACAGTATAATTCCCTTATTTCAGATTATAACTTTATAAATATCAATAATGTAAACATTATTATATAAATAAGCAAAAATAAGTAAACAATATAATTATCTAACCCACACAAGAAACATGGCAACTAGTTACTGAAAGCTGTTCTATGCTACTAGGTATTACCAAGCACTTGATGTTTGCACGTATCCTGTCAGTTGGACCCTCTCTCAGACCTACGAGAAGGTGGTAATTTTACACACTTTACAGAGGACCAAATTGAGATTCAGAGAGGATGATCTTTTCCCTTGCTGTTTACATTACCTTCTTTTTTCAGTGTCCCAAAACTCCTCACAATTTCATGAACAACAGCTGCTCCACTCTGAGGGTCGATGCCTCCAAACACCCATGAGTCACGGTGACCTCCAAGAATGACATATCTGTCTAGGAAGCATCATTGCAAAATTATTTGTCATTCCAGGTCAATAACAGAGCAAACTGCAAGTGAGTCAAGAACATCTAAACACAGAGCACTCACGACTCAAAGAAAGAGCAAGGTTCCTGAAGACTTGTGTAAATATACTATTTTGGTCTGATTTTGATGGACAAAGAGAGTAGATGGGACAAGCAAAGGTATACTCAGTGTACAACGTACAATAACAATCATAAACATGTAAGTGATGGGGCACCTGGGGCACTCAGTTGGTTAAATGTCCAACTCTTGATTTCAGCTCATGTCATGATCTCACGGTTCGTGGGTTCAAGACCTGCATGGGTTCTGCACCGAGGTGTGGAGCCTGCTTGGGATTCTCTCTCTCCCTCTCTCTCTCTGCCCCTCCCCCACTCACTTGCACATGCTCTAAGTAAATGTAAAAAGAGACATAAGTAGGGGCGCCTGGGTGGCGCAGTCAGGTGAGCGTCCGACTTCAGCCAGGTCACGATCTCGCGGTCAGTGAGTTCGAGCCCCGCGTCGGGCTCTGGGCTGATGGCTCGGAGCCTGGAGCCTGTTTCCGATTCTGTGTCTCCCTCTCTCTGTGCCCCTCCCCCGTTCATGCTCTGTCTCTCTCTGTCCCAAAAATAAATAAACGATGAAAAAAAAAATTAAATTAAAAAAAAAAAGAAAAAAAAAGAGACATAAGTAATAATAAGTAAGTATGGAATTATTCTATCCATCTCTTTTTGTAATTCTCTGTCACTCCTCTCTTAGCTACTTTAAACTTTGTTTCCAGTATTTTCAGAGTAAGAGAACACAGTGGCCTCATAGTATGTTGTCCACTTCCTACTCCCATTCAGTTTTCAAGACACAGATCAACGATTTTACCTCTCCATGACCCTTTCCTAGCTTCCCCAGGGGACAGAATTGCTCCCACTCTCCAGCTCTCAGAGCAATCCTACCATATCTGACAAAGCATTTACCACGCTTGAATGTATGGCTCCTCATCCCTGGCTTATGTCTTCATTTTTTCCCTCCATCCCCAATGCCTAATACAGAGCTGGCACAAAACAGGTAGTCAGTGAGATTCAATGAATTGCCAGTTACATATTATTTAGTACCCTCTGGAAGTATACCAGTATTCTTTATCCCTGAAAGAAAGCATTGGCTGCTTCTACAAAAAATATGTGATTTAACTGTATGCCTGTTAGTCAGAAATATATTACCCTAATCCTTAAGGAATTGAAACACAATGAAGTAAGACTATTTACAGAATAGAGTAAGCTGCAGGGTATCTGAAATTCTGTGGAAATCATGTGTCTATAGATCTCATTAACTTCAATAGAAGATAAGACTACATAAAGGATTCATTAATTCAAGGTTACCTTAATCTTCTAATAGTGTTATCTTTCACATAGATGTTTGTAGTTAACATGAAATATTACCCCAAGCAAACTACGTAGTAAACAAATCCAGAAAACCCAGAGAAAAGACCTCACAATGATCCCTCCCTGACCTTTCTCCCCCGATCCTTTAATTGAAGCATGCACAGCTTCACATTTACTATCCTTGGGCATCTAACCAACTTAGCCCCACGTTTACTCTTCTTCAAACATGTATCCCAATACAAAATTACCTCAATTTGTATATTTTGTGTCCATGTAAGTTCCATTAGGGCCAAGAAGTGCTTTGTTCACCTTACATTCCCAGAGCTCAGAGCAGTGCCCGGCCCGGAAGGATTGCTCAATCAGTATTTGCTGAGCAAATGATTAATTTACCTGGTTCCACTGCTCCTCTGAGAGTTCCGATCACATTGTATATTCTGGTTACTTTATTGTTAGAATGGATGTGCATCTTGACTTTTCTAATGCAAAAATAAAGAATGCATTCTGAAAATCCTGGTTAACACTTTGCCACCTGCAATTTTTTAACTCTTACATCATTTTAAAGATTTCTAAATGTACACATGCAAGAATTACATTGTCCAGCTGTCCAATACAAATGATGTAAGTGTATTCCCCTCTACAACCTGTGGCTTTGTTCCCTTTTGGTACCAGATATATTTTACTTTTCCAGTCATCCTCTGTAAGTATTTTTTTTTTTTTTTAAAGTTTTCCTTGCCTGAGAGTTACAATAAAAATAGTCTCTTAACTGCGTAGAAAAGTTTCCAATAAAGCCAGGGCCAACATTGTAGGGCACTTGGAGACTTCCTTTCCAGCTGTTGTCTGGCGGTGCTGATCCACCCATTTTCCTATGGAACACAAAAAGTATTATTAGCTGAAGAAAAACTTTGGAGCTATCAGCTAAAATGTCAATGAGCTTGCTTGCTTGAGTGCCTGCTCATGATAGCTTCAGGAGTCAGGGATATGCCAGTTAACCCTTACTCGGACTCTTAGGAGGTAGAGTCTAAGTTCCTAGTCTGAAGTAGGCTAGGTTCCTAGTCTGAAGTCTGAAGTAGAAGTTCCACCTACTTCAGAGATGAGGGCGTGAGGCTTAGAGAGATAGGCAACTTGCTTGGAGTCATGCAGCTGGTAAGTGGTATAGCTGAGGGTCAAACGTTTGGGAAGAATCCAGACTCTTCGTTCCCAGTTTCTAATAGAAAGTCTGTTTAACATGCCTCCAGGGAATGCTGTGAGGAAAGAGCTCTGATGTCAAATTCTGGGATTTTCCATTTTGTTATTTCTCCTACTGATAAATATATCCCCAAATATGGACATGTTAATCTTTCACAAGGTATCTTCACTCATAAAGAGCAAAGGAAATGATTTTACTTCAATCAACAGTCTGTAAAAGCTTCACGAAATTTTTGTAAACTTTTTTATTTTTATTTTTATTTTTTTTAAGTAGAGGGGCACCTGGGTGGCTCAGTTGGTTAAGAGTCTGACTTTAGCTCAGGTCATGTTCTCACGGTTCATGGGTTTGAGACCCGCATCAGGGTCTGTGCTGACAGCTCAGAGCCTGGAGGCTGCTTCAGATTCTGTGCCCCCCTCTCTCTCTCTCTTTCTCTCTCTCTCTCTCTGCCCCTCCCCCACTCACGCTCTGTCTCTCTCTCTCAAAAATAAATAAACATTTAAAAAAATTTTTAAGGTAGAAAGATTCAAGCAGACTAGCCAGTACATGCAACTAGCCCTGGTTATTTCTCAGCAGGTGACTGAGAAAGGTAATATGATAGCGTTTATGGAATGAAGGAGTTCTTGTGGTTTTATCTCAACATATCTGCCTTTATTCTTTTAAGAGCATTGACTTATTCTTGGTTTGGGCACAGAAACCTTTGCTAAATTGTAGCAAATAGAAGAACATGGTTCAAGATAAAATGAAGAGTGTGGAAAATATCAATCTATCTTTTATGACTTTATCTCTCATCATAGAACTTCATGCACCCTAGGCTTTGCAAAGGAGCATGCTTTACAGTTCCCTCTTTGTTGTGTGCCTACACACAGGCGCTGTTCCCTGCCTACCTATTTGAGGAAATGTGACTAGTTCAACTTGACCTAGAATCTAGTGCACACACAATGCTAAAGCAATTGATTAGATTATCTTCTCATGGAAGCGTAATTATAAGTAATATTCTGTTTTAAAATGCTCTATCAGGGAGTAAATCCTTCTTCTTTTTTTCCCCCCATATCACAGAGGAGTTTGGCTAATAAACATAATTTCAAGTAATATACTATAAAATTTATCTTTTTATATTAAAATCTCACATAAATAGCATCAAGTAATATGAAGGGGACTTTTACATTGGTAGAAAGCATAATCAGTCAAAACAGCAGAGTTCTAAGTATGTAAAAAAGTTGCAGAGCACAGGGGCACCTAGGTGGCTCAGTCTGTTAAACATCTGACTTCAGCTCAGGTCATGATCTCATAGTTCATGATTTCGAGCTCCAGATCAGGCTTTCTGCTGTTAGCACAAAGTCCACTTCAGATCCTCTGTCTCCCTCTCTCAGCCCTTCCCCCCATAAAATAAACATTAAAAAAAAAAGTTGTGGAGCACAAGTGAAGAAAAATATACCATGCTTCATTATATGTAAAATATTTCTATAATGATATAAGTTAATAACACTAATTGTTCTTGAGGTGGAAATGGGTTAGATGGAAACCTCTTCCTCTATTCCCCTTTGAATTTTGAACCATGTAAATGTATTTCCTTTTCAAAATAAAAACATGAAAAATATAACAAGGTAATTTCAGCAGGAAGAATAATAGCCAATTGTATATTATTACATAAGGAAGGTAACGATTAGTCCATATTCCCACAAGATAATAAACTATAAAGCGGAAATTATAGTGTTCCACAAGGACAAGTAAACAGATGACTGGAATAGAATATAATAGCTGAATATAAGAATTTGATGTATCAGTTCAGGAAATATCACAGATCTATGGAGAATAGAGGTTTTAGTCAATAAATGTTACTGAGATTATTAGGAATATAAATTCTTTAGGTACTTCCCTCACTCTATAAATAAAAAATAAATTCCAAGAAAATTAAAAAGTTAAATATTAAACTTCCAAACCATAAAAATTTCAGGAAATATACATGTTGAAATGTCTCTGAAAGGACTTGTTCAATAAATATATGCAAACAGCATGGCATTTAAAATCTATATCCTGTAGCAAATTACTTTTTATGTGTGCATTTGGCAAAGATTTACGGTCTACGATGTTCAAGACATTGTGTTATACTCAAGACATTTGTGTTATAAGGAACACAAATATGTACATGACCTTTTTCCACCAAAAAGTTTAGTCAGAAGTTAGTCAGAAGAAGGTACATATAAAGTCAACAATAATATAAAACAAAGCAAGGCCAATGGTAGAGAAAATTCTAAAGAATATAGAAAAAAGACAGCTTGATTTAGCTTGTGGGAACATGAACAACTTTTTAGAGGTTTTACTTATCTGAATTTTAAAGGATGAGTTAAGATCTGGGCATGGGAAGATGACATGGAGAGCATTCCAGGTACTAAGTATGACATGAAGAGGTACAAATGCAGAGACGTATAAAGCAAGTGTAAGGCATGGTGATTGTTCTGGCTGGGGAATAAGGGATTAGGGTACCACGACAGAAGCTTGAAAAGAAGTAAGACTGCTTCTGGAAAGATGCAGATGAGCTTTACCCTATTCTTCTGGTTAAGTACAACTAAATTCTCTGGGCCATAAGTATATACAACACACATTAGGCTCTCAAAGCCTAGGCTGGGACTTCAGGGTATAAGAAAAGACAAAGATGAGTTCCTCTGTTTATTTTTTGGCTTATCTATCCCAGACTTGGAGCTGAAGAAGCTGACAAGCCAGAAATGTCATGTGGCATATCTAGAACGTGCCATCTGACAAGAGCTGAATGCATGTTCTTCCCAAGCACCTATGGAACATTTTTTCAGGATACACTATATATTAGGCTATAAAATCAGTTTAAATGAATTTAAATGGCTGCAGTCATGCAACCCTTTTATAAATTATACAATCTGTTTATTAATCCAACCACAAAAGGAAGAATTTAACAATTAAGGATGGGAATTTGGGAAATATATGGAAATATATATGGAAATCAAAGAACTAACTCCTAAATACACAATGGGTGAAAGAAAAAATCCCAAGAATAATTAGGAAATACTTAGTGATGAATGAAAATGCAGACATGATGTATCTAAACCTATGGGATGCAGCTAAAGCAGTGCTTGGAGGAAAAGTATACCTGTAAACATCTACATTTAAAAAGGAGAAAGACATTGGGGCACCTGGGTGGCTCAGTCAGTTGAGCGTCTGACTGCAGCTCTAGTCATGATCTTTCAGTTGGTGAGTTCAAGCCCCGTGTCAGGCTCTGTGCTGACAGCTCAGAGCCTGGAGCCTGCTTCTGATTCTGTGTCTCCCTGTCTCTCTCTGCCCCTCCACCATTCATGCTCTGTCTCTCTTTCTCTCAAAAATAAATAAACATTAAAATAAATTTTTAAAAAAAGGGGAAAGACATCAATCAATAAACTAGTCTTCCACCTTAAAAAACGGGACAATGAAGGCAAACTAAACGTATTGAGCATAAGAAAGAGAACAATAAATACTGTAACAAAAATAATTACAGAAAAGAGGAAAAAATAGAGAAAATCCATTACACCAAAAGTTGATTCTTTGATAAAATTGACAAATAACTGCATGATAGATGCTATTATTATTGTTATTGTCATTATTATTGTTGATACTGGTATCAATCCTAGTAGTTTCTCAGGGAGGCAAATGAAAACCATATAATCACATTCCCTTCAACAGAGATGTAAAGAAGAATAGAAAAAAACACATGTGTCCCTTTTCCCTCCCACCCAAGTAAATGTGGTTTTGCTTTACTAAACTCACATCTCATAAACTCTTTTTTTAATTTTTTTTTAACATTTACTCATTTTTGAAAGACAGAGAGAGGCACAGCACAAATGGGGGAGGGGCAGAGAGAGAGGGAGACACAGAATCTGAAGCAGGATCCAGGCTGTCAGTACAGAGCCTGATGTGGGGCTTGAACTCACGGAACATGAGATCATGACCCAAGCCAAAGTCAGCCGCCCAACTGACTGAGCCACCCAGGAGCCCCTCACCTTTTTTTTTTTTTTTTTTTAAATAGGCTTCACATCCAGCCTGGAGTCCAACACAGGGCTTGAACTCACGACTCTGAGATCAAGGCTTGAGCTGAGATCAAAAGTCAGACCCTTAAGTGACTGAGCCACCCAGGCACCTCACATCTCATCAACTTTTTATTGAAATTCGCAACATTCTTGGGCCATTATATGACTTTATATCTCTTCTTGTCTTCACATACATTTATGAAGAAACTTTCATGTTATGATGTTAGCAATTCTTTTCTAATTAATACATAATGCTAAGCGGCTAACCTTTTGTGGGCATCTGAGAATTGACTATCAGGGACAACTAGCATACTCCTAAGTGTGCATCGGGAGTAAATTTTCACAGTGAAATTCATAAACAAATGATATGTTCTTTGAAAAAAATATGTAAGACTAAATTCCTGAAGAATATTTCATTATATCTTAGAAAGTATGAAAGATGAGATAGGAGCTGTCTTATTGCTTTTAACATATAAAGATCATCTCCTACTTCCATGTAGATTGTATTTCCAAAGTTCCTTTTAAATTATGGTGTTTTTAATGCAAAGTCCACTTTTCCATAGAAACTATGTTATTAATGATGATTGTATTTACAAGATGGCTTAGAGAAGCTGACTTGAATACATTAGAGATAAACTCCATTTGTGATTTTTTTCTGATCAAGTAATTCTAATACACATTTAGGACCTAGCCAATGCTGACCTAGTTAACCAGAGCAGTCAAATAGTAAACATAGCTAAATACACTTCAAATAAATTCCATATGATCTTCCTTCCATGCATTCTTTTTTTAATTACAAAGATAATACAGGGTCATTTTAAAAAATTAACATAATTGAGATTATTCTGTCTTTATGTATCTGCATATCTATATATAGATATTTCTATAGATACCTAGATAGATAATTCTGCTATTTTCACTTAGTAGTATAGCATAAGCATGTTTCCATAACATTAAATATTCTTGTACAACATATGTTTTAATGGTTCTATGCACTATCATAGCCACAGCTACATATCTGACTTACTTAGCAATTTTTGAAGATCAGTGTTATTGACAGTTTTCTAATACTACAAGTAATGTTATAATCACTTTCATCTTTTAAATAGACAAATATTTGACTTGATTTACAAATATGTTTAGACAAATGCATAGTCTGCTGTGCCCTCAAAAGTTGTGCCTGGATCCTGAATTCTAACCACACGGTAAAAGCTGAGAGCCTATAAATAAAAGAGACGAAGGTGCTGTTCCTTAAACTGCCCTTAAATGGGACAGATCCCTCCACTTCTCCGAATATCAACCTCCTCAATTGTAAATAAGAAGGGCACTGTATTAGGTCATAAAAAGTTTTCTTATAGAGACTAGAATAAAATGATTAAGAATGCTTTAAACTCAAATAAGAAAAGGTACTAACTGGCAAGATGCTTCTCTCACAATTCTACTTTCAAAGAAGTCATGTTCTCTCCCTCCTGAAGGACACTGGACAAAGGACCTACAGATGGGACATAGCAGGGCAGGAAAGGAGAGAGGGTTCCAATGTCAGGAAAGCAGAAGGGGAAGAGGAATAAAGATGAAGATAACATGGAATTGATCTCACAATATGGTGTTCCAAGTCATCCAAGTACTAGACAATATGTGGATTAGATGAGTAAGAGATTTATTAGGGGAAAAGCCTGTGAGGGAAATGGGAAGGGGGTGAGGGAAAGCTGAAAAAGCCAATAGACTGCAATGCAGGTCTCATATGAGGTAAAGGAGAAAAGGAAGGAAGAAAAGGGCCATGGGTGGTGGCATCTAGTTGAACAAACCTGTCATGGAATCCTGAGCCAAAGTCTCCCATGAGAAGAGTCCTGGGCCTCCCAATAATGGGCCTGTTTTAGTGCCCTGCTGCAACTAGTCACTGACTGGGAACACCAGTAGGAAGCATGGCCTTGACACAAACAGGGTGGTGGATTTCAAAGCACTGTCGCTGGAGTCATTGATCAGTTATGCCCCCTGCAGCTGGAAACTGAAAGTCATTCTCATGACTGTCACATACCGGATAGCACTACATAAAGTAAATTCCAGAAAATAACCACTATTCTTTAAAATGGTGATAAAATTGTAGGTTCCACCATCTAACAGAATTTCAGTGTTTCTGAATAGTGGAGAAATATTCAGATGTTAATAATGCCAATAGTCAAAGACTGCCGATAAAGAGAATTATCCAAAGAGCCATCTGTTTGTTTCTTACACACTTACTCCAGGAACTTCTGTGCATCGTAGTATCCAACTGGATGAACGGGAATACTTGGAAGACCAACAGCCTCGGTGATTCCACGTCTATAAGCATATTCTGAAAGAAGCTGGACATGCTTCAGTACAAACCGAGTCCCTTTCAAAAGTGTTTCTGTAAATCCCATTAAACACATTCTTATATTGCACCTACTGGAACTGTTAAAATAAAAAGACACCTTCAAACGTTAGCGAGTATGTGGAGCAGCTGAAACTCTCATACATTCTGTGCAAGCGTGTAAAATCATACAATCACTTTGGATCACTCTTTAGAAAAGTAAGGTTAAACAGAATTGTGCATTAGGACACAGCAATTACTCGTAGGTATTTACTCAAGAAAGGAGGAAAATATATGTCCACATAGAAGACCTGTACAAAATTATTCACAGCAGCTGAATTTGGGCAGCTAAACACAGAACACAGCACAGATGTCTGTCAACATCAGCATGAATAAATGATCTGTAGCCCAGTCGCACAACAGAATTCTACTCAGCAATTAAAAGAACAAACTACTAAGACACACAATAACACGGACAGATCTCAAATCAGTATACTGAATAAGAACAGTGAGCTACAAAAGAATATACACTGAGTCCTTGTATATGAAGTTCAAAACCAGGCAAATTAATCAATGGTGAGAGATACCAGAAAGTGCTTGACCAGAAGGAGCACAAGAGAACTTTCTGGAGTCATGAGAATGTCCTATATCTTATTTTGAGTGACACAGACATAAGCAATTTAAAATTTTCATTGAACTCAATTCTTAAGATCTGTGTATTTTATTACATATGGGCTCTACTTCAAAATAAAAACCTTCTGTCATTTCCTCAGATTAAAAAAATAGGAGTTATTTTTCCATTTTTTTCTCCAAATTTTTAAATTATCTAATAAGAACAAGGTGATTGCAAAAGCATATTCATTTTATGAGTAAAATGATGTAATGATACATTACATGGGACTTATTTAAAAATTGTCCTATGTAACAATAAAAAAGGCAGAATAAAGAGATGAAACAAGATTGACAAAATGTTGATAATTATCTCTATGTTTGTGTATTTTAGAACTATTCCAGAATAAAAAGTAAAACTAAAGGGGTAAGAAAAAAAAAAGAATAGGGCACAAAAGGAAATTCAGTAAATACAAGCCCCATAGGGATAACATTTCTCCCCTAAAATACTATCATTTAAATTTGAGGATAAGCAACAGAAATATTCCAGGTAAGTTCATTTTATGTTCGTAAGTTTAGCTTTGTAAAACAGAAATTAAGAGAGGTTACATTTTTTTTTTAACTTGGGAGTAAAAACCAGAAGTAAGTGAAGTTAAGGTATATTTATGTGATTTTATTACAGGATAACATGTATTGTTTTTAAAAAAAAAAATCTATGACAGTATACTATGTTCTAAGAAGATTCATAAATCTTTAAAGGACTCTATATTTTAAATGTGCCATTTTGGGGATTTGTAAAACTTCTTTTCTGCTATCCCTTATCAGCAACTAGGAAATCCAAAAACTGTAAAAGCCATAAATTTGGAGGGAATTTACTTAGCATCAAAACCTGATCTGATCCAAACTCATTTCACAGCCGATCTAATTAGAGCAGACATGTGGCTATTTATATTATTTATTTTTATCATTTATTATTTACCTCTGCTTAGGATGATTATTCATATATTTTGCTGCAAAAGTATTTATATGTCTGCTTCCTGGATTCCATCCCAGCCTCCTGGGTGTTACGCAATCAATGGTATATGCATCACATTACTTTTAAATGTCAGAAAATGTCTGGATTCCAAAACCCATCAGGCCCAGGGGTTCCCAATAAGAGATTAGGAAGCTAAGGCAATACTTTTCAGTGTCTGAAACTCTTTAACTTACTTCTTTGATGCACAGAGAATTTTAAAAAGACATACTTTGTTTGAAATCCTTTAATAAAATCACTTTAAAATGTTTTTAAGTTTCCTGTGATGATTAAGGCCTGATCACTCACCATTTGCTGGGTAACCAGGTGTGAGAGGGTCCCCTGCTCCATTAAGATTTAAGATATTTCCACGCTGGACACCGCCACCAGGTAGATTCCAACCATCTGGATAGGACTTCACCCCAGGGGCAAAGTAATCAGCAGGATCTGAGTACAGAATGACTCCTTTGGCCCCTGCCAGCTGGGCATTTTTAACCTGGAAAACACAACGTCTTTTTTATTTCAGGTTGGTTGTTCCAGATTTGATAATATCGGGTTTTTTGAAATTACACTTAAACTTTGTCATTTAGACCTGCAACAAAGGACATCTCACAGAGAACTGGCGCTTGCTTTTTCCTACTTTAAGTTCTAAAAATGGGTTTCTAGGGCTAGATCAGCCCCCACAGCAGCAGATTTGGAAAATGCCCGTAATAGCGATAGCAAGTACTTGCTGTTTTCTTGCATTAGTCTAGAAGCACAGGAAGCAAGTAGACCCTATAGGCCAGATTTCTCTATCTTTTATGGATGGAAGGGAATATTTTGGAAATTTAATTTCTTACAAAAGGAAAAAAATTTACAGGTCAAAGTGACAGTCATTTTTAAAAACTGTTATGTATAAATTGTTTTCTCTGAGTCCCTACAATAATAATTACTATTAAAATTTAATTAGGTAGATATTTTCAAAGATAATATTTAAAACAAAGATACGATGGTAACAAAAAATCCCATTCATGCTTCTTTGTAGACCACAGGCATAATCTGTAAATATGGAAAAATCTGCTCTGTTCTCCCTGAACTTCGTCATTGGCCCAAACTCCAAAGACCCCATTAAAACCCTTATCCATAAGCTAGTACGTGTGTCCTCCCCATAAGGTAGGCATGTTATATAATATGAGAAGATTATAGTCCTCAGAAAGTTTGAAGGATATGTTTCTACACATGTAAGATAGGACATAATTTTTTGTATTTGGGGACAAGGAAAAAGAAATGACTTTTACCTTATTTCCTCTGAAAATTTTCCCATATCTGGCAATCACAATCTTCCCAGAGCAATTGATTTTCATGTCCCTCTCTAGTTTAAAGAAGTCTTCAATCCGGCCATAGTTAACATACACTAGATCACCCTGTTGAGATCAGGAATGATTTAATACAAGTAAGATTTAATACAAGGAGGTTTCCCTGCATGAAGACTGTTTCCCATCTTTGAATGAGGGAAGACGCAAGAGAGCTCAAGGGGGTCAGAAAGCATGAAACTCAAATAAGAGATTCAAGAGAGAAGAACTTGAATTAAAGCAATTGGCTGGGTTAGAGATGTATGAACTTAACAGTAAGGTTTGCTTATATGTCTCCTCTATAGTGGCTATAATGCTATAGAAGTGTTCCCCCCACAAATGTATACAAATATACATATTGCCACTGGCAATTTGAAGGGTCCAGGCTCTCTAGGTTAAGAAACTCTTGATGAGAGCTTTATTCTTTTAGAAGTACATTCACAAATAGTAGATTAATGGGTCTTTACAACCACCAGGTAAGGAAGAAAAGTCAGGTAATTTTTAAGGGCTTTATGGGTCTGGTTTCATATTATTAGTATGACTGTGTGTAAGTCTTATAACATCTCTGAGTCTCAGTACTCTTATTTGCAAAATGACCAGTGTTCTTCATTTTTTCTTACCTACTCCCTAAATTAATTTTGAAAAGTAATGTACCCTCTCATACATTTATTTGACATCTAAAATCATACCTTTAAGTCTAACATCATACCTTTAAGATCTAGTATCATACTTTTAAGTCACTATAACAAATGCAATTACCAGCATATTATAAGTATTAACATTTTTAGGAGCAAATTTACATCAATTTTTATATGTATCCAAAGGCATATAAACACTACACTGATTTATTATTCAATATCATCCATTTGAAAACTACAGGAACACACTCTTCAGTCAGAATTTTACCATCCCTTTTCTCCTTCAGCTTCACTTTTGTCCCCCTTTCCCCAAAAAATTTTACTCTAAAGTAAAATATATTTGTTCTGGACACTGGGATGTGCTGCCCAGATTCCTCTTCAGTGATGACGTTCTTGTTACAGTTTCAAGGAAGGCTCTCCGCAGACATCCTTCAATTCTCAAGCCTCTCCAGGGATTGCCTCAGGTACAGACAGCCACCCTGCTCAAGGTAATGCCCTATCTTAGGATGTCACACATCAGTGACAGATCAGTGTGGGAGTATAAAGACTTGGACATCACCCTACTAAAGAATGAGTGGGTCAACCAGGCAATTAGAGAAGAAATTAAAAAATATATGGAAACAAACGAGGGGCGCCTGGGTGGCTCAGTCGGTTAAGCCGCCGACTTCGGCTCAGGTCATGATCTCGCGGTCCGTGAGTTCGAGCCCCGCGTCTGGCTCTGTGCTGACAGCTCAGAGCCTGGAGCCTGTTTCAGATTCTGTGTCTCCCTCTCTCTGACCCTCCCCCGTTCATGCTCTGTCTCTCTCTGTCTCAAAAATAAACGTTAAAAAAAATATATATATGGAAACAAACGAAAATGAAATACAACAATCCAAACGCTTTGGGATGCAGCGAAGGCAGTCCTGAGAGGAAAATACACTGCAATCCAGGCCTATCTCAAGAAACAAGAAAAATCCCAAATACAAAATCTAACAGCACACCTAAAGGAAATAGAAGCAGAACAGCAAAGGCAGCCTAAACCCAGCAGAAGAAGAGAAATAATAAAGATCAGAGCAGAAATAAACAATATAGAATCTAAAAAACCTGTAGAGCAGATCAACGAAACCAAGAGTTGGTTTTTTTGAAAAAATAAACAAAATTGACAAACCTCTAGCCAGGCTTCTCAAAAAGAAAAGGGAGATGACCCAA